>NC_092587.1:116885000-116937500 GCF_047663525.1 Anas platyrhynchos | reverse complement strand
CTGTGCTGGGGGGTTTGGGGGGGGCCCAGCAGCGCTCCCCTGGCGAAGCAGCCTCAGCCTCCTGCCAGGACCCGCTGAGGCTGCGGCGAAGCAGAAGCGGGCGCGAGTGCACCTGCGTGTGCACCTCTCCGCTCCTCGACGCCCGCCCCTGGGCCAGGGTGCTGCGGCACACGCACTGCTGCTGCTGCTGCTGCTGCTGCTGGTACTACTGCTGCTGCTGCTCCGTTGCGGCCTCTGCACGGGCCGAATCCCAGCCGGCCCCCAGCCCCCTGCTTGCGAGCGGCATCCGCGTCCTCCTTGCTCCTGCGTTTACAATACAGCCAGGGTCTGAATAGCAGCTCCCGACGAGGCTGCGACTCTCAGATCTGGTCAAATGCCCTCAATGAGCACGAAGCGCTGATTTAAGGCAAGCAGTCATTCAGAAAATTTTATCTTCGCTGCGGCTTCAAAATGAATGAAGCTTTACAAAATATTGCTAGCATCTCTTCAGTCAGGAAATGCCCACATACTTGGGAGATTAGTTCCATCTCTATTTACGAAAAGAGAAGATTAACCTACAGCCTTCTGGGATCTGATCGCTTGTTTTAATTGTGATCCCCCCCCTGCAGGAAGACATGGTTTTAAAACTGTGTCACATGCAAGAGATCTATCTCACAGTGAAGCCACTGCATAAACACTATAGCACCAAGTGAGACTAATTCTCCCGTACATAATGTACCCTACCAATCTAAAGGGCTTTAAACCATGTGTATATGTATATATAATGCACTCTGACACAGCCAGACAAGCTATGAGAATCACATCTACCCTATGCAACGGCACAAATGTTAGCTGAATAATGCACACAAATTAATATTTTTGCTAGAGTTAGGGTTTTTGAGCGCTGCCTACAGGGGCAAATTCTGAGTTCAGCCTGCCACAGCTTTAGCTTATCCAACAGCACTGCAAGGAATTTTTTGTGTTTTTCTTTCTACAGTTTGATTCTTAATGCAGTGCAATAAAGCAAGATTTTTACATGCTCACATACGTAGGACAGTGTTTTAATAGGGACAGCCTCAGGGAGACTTCCTTATCAGAGCCCTGCCTTACCTCTTTTGGAAAAGGTAGCTCTTCAGCAGAATATACAGGTCTTGATGTTATATACATTATCTCTCTCTATATATAAATAAAGCATATATACATTATTTAAATATACACACACACTACATTTTTTTTTCCTAGTGTGATTTAGCAGTTAGAAGTAATGAATGAATTGCACAGCCCACCAGAGCAGCTAATCCTCAACAAGCAACCAGAAGTAATGGTGGCTTGCCACCAGCAATTGTTTAAGAAATAACTTTCACTTGAACAACTGCCATATGTGAATATAATGCAGTTACATCATGGAATATAATTTAACTTCAGTCTTAACTTTCTTACGATCTAGGTTGCCTTTCAGATTTACAGCTGAGTTCAGTTTAACTGGGTTTTGATAGAGTTCTTCAACTTTTCTTTTAAATAGAAAAACTTAAATAAAAAACCAAAATAGATAAAGAGAAGCGGGCAAAAGCTGAAATGCTTGTCATATGTTCAGAACATACGTAGGCTTCGTCACAGCAAAAGAAGTACGCACGGCTCGCTGCCTGTTCTGAAGGGTTCGATCCTGGGCACTAAGACAAAGCTGACTGACCGGATCAGCAATTTGCCAGAGCAGAAGTAATCTGGATCTTGCAAGCCAAGCTGTCTGGATCACATTTGCCATTCTTGTGTCTATACATTTACAAAAGCACCTGTTTTCAAAATTTCAAATTATACCATAATATCAAGAGAGTATATAATCAAGGCTGAAAATTCAAATGCAATTACATCAATACACACATTATATACTTATAAACTGTTGTCTTCAGTCTAAAGCCACTCATCTTGTTATTAGCTGCTCTTTGGTGCATCACTCAAAGCAAAGAAAAAAGTGGGTGAGGGTCAGTTTCCAACCTAACTGGTCCTCATTTAAACTGTGTTGCAGTTCCACTTATCTCACCTCCCCAGGAAGCCCTAATGGTCACCCCAAATAGTCTTCTTCCTTTAATACAAACAAAACCAAAAAACAGATAGCTGATTTCACAGCTTGAAATGACATTTTAATATTTTTAACACTTTGTATGCATCTGAATCCTCACTTTCTTTCTTTTTTTTTTTTTCTTTTTCCCCCAGAAATCTTGCCATTTATTAGGTATTTTCTGGGAAAGTGAATAATAAGATTGAGACCTGTAAAAACTGGGGTTTGTTCCATTCAAGTCAGTTCCCTCCTCCCTTGGCTGCAGAGGTAATTAGCTCTGATAGCGCTGCTCTGATTGCGCTTCCTGTGTTTTCTCCTGTAGGTGGCTCTTTACTGAGGAATTCTGTAACATCTAAGCAGGTACATGTGATTATTTTCCATATTGTATCCCCACAGCACAGACCAAGAGAAAATGATTATGTACCATGTGTGTAAATACCACTCCCACCTACCCAAAAAAAACCCACCAGTGGATTCATGTTTATTTCTCATCAGCAAAAGTACTAAATACAGACGTAGTCCTAAAAAAATAAAATGGATCTCCTGAAACATTGATACTTTTGAATTTTTGTGGTTGATCTCCAGCTTTCTACTTCCCTCTGGTCTTAATGTATCTGGCTGGTTTTCTGCCCCAGTTACATTCTGTCTACAACAAACTTTAGTGGACACTTTCTGTAGGTCTTTCTGGGAAGACATTTACGTACAGGGACCAGGTATTGCACGTAGTTAAATTCTGTAAGGTAGGTAGGCAGATCTATGGAGAAGTGATGAAGGCATGGGATAACTTGTGCAATAGACCCTGTAATCCTGATATTCTAGCTTAAAAAGGAACAGAAAAAAATCAAAAGCAAGAGAAAAAAGGCAATATCCTACAGTTATTTATGAAGAGTTTCTCAGAGAGTTCTACCTTCTTTTATCTTGGTTATGTAAAATGGGAACCATCCTGCATGAGACAAGTCCTGTACACAGATCTTAGTGTTAACTGTAACAACCCGATGTGACCCATCTGTGCTAAGCTCCCTAAATATAAAAAGTGAGAGTCCACAGCAGCTCTGCTCTGCAAAACCCCCATGGCTAGATATTAACTGAGCCAGTAAGAAAACGCCCACTTTTAGGAAGAAGGCTAAAAAATCCCAATGGCAACAACTGCGCACTTCCACAGTGCCACCTATTGGAGGACTTCAAAGCACTTTACAATTGCCAGTTCCCTTGAGGAGTTGCCATTCCTGCCCTACAGAGGAAGAGCAACTTTGTGGACGATGGTGAAGATTTTCAGAGATACGCTGCTGATGCTGCCTCCCTAGTGGTCTCAGTGTATTTCCTCATCTTCACCATGGGCCAAGACAGTGCTGATTGACTTAAAGGCTACAAATATTAAGTCCTTTGAAAATGTGGTGTGTTATTTAGATGCCTATGTGCAAGGCTGAAATTCACAGCCGAAACAACTCTTTCGGTGCCCTGCAGGAGCTGCTCATGTTTGTAACCTGCAGCCCTAAACTCTGAAGTGGTGCGATCCAAAGATGCATGCAGCAGGCAGTTTCCCTGTTAAAAACGCTCAGAACGTACCATGGCACAGTGTACATTTATGCCATGATGCAAAAGCGAGTGAAACAAGTATTCAGGCGGTGCAGGCATTATATGATTCATAAAATAAAGTGTCGGCAACAAACGAGTAAAATATCCCTGCTCTTTTAATTCCCACCACCCATAAATAATCTTCCCGTTTGCGTTTTATTGGAAAACAACTGATTTAAAAGTCACCTAGTGCTATTATCCCCCCTCCGCAACTGCCATCTGTCCTACGGCAGCAGTAACAGACCCTTTCATTCACAAGCAAAGCCAGCAGAATAAAGAGGAAGAGGAGGAGGAGTTGGAGGGGAAGAGAGTGAGAAAGCGGATAAATTCCATTTGTTCTATTAAAAAAAATATAAAAGTGAACTCAGTGGTTGAAAAGTGAAGATAAAAAGATGAAAACAGTAATCTTGCTACAGAAACCAGAGAATTATGTTCTTGCTCTCCCCCCTCTTTTTCCTTTTTTTTTTTTTTGCTTTCACACTGTACAAACTGTAGCACCCTGAACAACTCACTCCCCTGCTATTTCCAGCACTTTACAGAAACTTTTCAACATTTCTGTTTGACACATATTTTCAGCAGTGAGGTGAAGACAATAAGTAAACAGGTAGTGAAGGGCTATTTAGAGAGCTGGTCAGTCACAGTAATAATAACGCAAAAAGAAAAAACCCCACACAGAAGAGAACATCTATCCTATGCGCTGTAGCCACAGACAGCACATGACCTCTGACAAACAGTTTTCAGAGTAATTTTAATGCTACTCTGGATTTAACTTGACTAACTGGTAGCAATTGAGCACATCTTTTTTTGTGGCAGCAGTTATCTAAAATGCTACAATAACAGCATCAAAAGTAGAATGGTGGAAGATTGGTTTTCCATTGTGCTGCTGAACTGGCATAATGCCCACTTTAAAAGCAATTCGCTGCTCATCACTGAAATCTGGCAGACACGACACTAAATGCCTCGAGGAAAAAAAAAAAAAAGGGTCTTGAGAAGGGGGAACCACTCCAACCAGCGAGCGCAGAAAAGGAAGGGGGAAAAAAGGGAGAAAGCGAAGAATGATGAATCTGTGTAAGAAGAGAAAATTGCAAAATAAAAAGTTTAGCGCCGCATGCAGACTCAACAGGCTCTACTTAATTTGCTCAAAGATTTCATCGCAGGCTTGCATTAGTAATAGCAGAAGAAAACAAAAGCAAATATATATTTATGTCTGTCTATTGTTCTGATGAAGTGAAAACGTACTGAGTTACGTCAATCATTTGTCAAACACATCTTCCTAGTTTTATTTACCACCAAATATAATGAGTAAATATGTGATAATAAAACTCTTCTTTTTATACGGACATATACAATTTTTTCCCACTACTAAATACAGGTAATGATTTAGGAAGCTTTCAAAATGTCTTTTTACTGTCAATAAAACTAATTCTATTCCCATTTTCATGTTAAAAAAAAAGGCTTTACAAATGAAAATTCAAATTAAAATTCTGATTATAGTGTAGTGTGACAACACCTGTATTTATAATTTTACTGTCAGCTAGCTCGTAGTGTTTAACAATAGCTTGAAGCAGAAAAGTAATTGGAATTTGTCTGTAACATGCCAGATGACGACACTGGGCACTTTGCTGTGCAAAAGCAAATTTGGTTTGATGACAAAATAACCTTACAAATATCTACATATATTAAAAAATAAAAATAATAAAAAAAATCCAAGAAGCAGCACAAAGGTTAAATAAAGTTCTCCTGCAGCCACAGGGCATCTAATCCACTGAGGTGAGCCACGGCCAGAAACGGGGGTACCCCACAGCCCCCCGAGACTCCCTCTGTGGGGGCCTCCAGCGGTTTGGAGACACGGGGGGACACGGGGCAAGTGAGGGGTTCGTGGTGCCCCACGTGAGCCAAGAGGGGAAGGCAGGACAGGGATGTCTGAGACCAGCACAGTGCGAGGTAGTGCGGTGTGGGGAGCGGCGTGCACGCGCAGTGCTCTGCTAGGGCCCGCCAAGAGGGTGCACGTGCACATACCAACCCACGGGCCAGGCCAAAATTAGGACCCAACACGTTCACTTCTAAAGAAATGGTATTTAAAAAAACCACGACAGCTATTCGATTTGAGCATTTCAGAACTCAAACGCACGCCACTCTCCGCACACAAGTCGCTTTTACTCAAGCCTACAAATTAAAAGCCCGTGTTTTTCATTATCCTAAAGACAGGGAAAAAAAAATAAAGAAAAGGAAGCCACATAAGAAAGAAAAACAGAATGACAGTGATGTTTTAGTTTACACTAGATATGGCAACACATACAAACTGTCAAAACTATGGAGTGAAAAAAGCTGTTATCAAGCAACTGTCAAGAGAGTCCTCTGAGATTTGGAAATCTTGTGTTTATTGTAACTACTGCACATTACACAAAGAAAGAAACATCCCTCTTCTTACCACTGCTGCTAAATATCATGCAAGAGAACCCAGACTTCTCCCTCTCTATTTAGATTAATTTTTTTCCCTGTGTAAATCTGTGCTTGACAGCACAGGGCCCCTCCTTTTTAAGGTTTTCTATTGCTTGGTCAAAGTTCAGAGAGAAACTTGAGGGTATATCAAACATTATTTCATTTTCAAGGACTGTCAACACCTGTTTTATGCTGTTAGCTTGTTGTCCATCATTTGAGAGTGGAAACTCTTAACACCAAAAGGCACAGAGGAAGAATTTCTCCCTCAGAAGAGGTATGAAGAAAGAGTGAACTTAATAGAAACAGCTGTTTTGGTGGGCATCCTAACGATTCTGTCATATATTTTAACACACTATAGAAATGAGACTTGCAGTGCAACTGGCAGCAGGCAACAATTGCTAAAGGCTTACCCCTCAATGTAGATTTTAAATCACACTTTCTGATTATAAGAAAACAACCATCCCTCACATCGAAATTCCCAGCCTCTGTGGCGTTTCAATAGAGCCTTCAAAGCAGTTTTGTGAGCGACAGCCTTACACAACCCTTTCTTAACCAGCAGCAACATTCCAACTCTACTGATAACTGGGTAAGAGCTGTGAGCAAAAATACCTCGTGTTTTGCTCATCGCTGACTGTAAATCACATTTATTATCGCTTCTATGCTCTAGGTTTATGCTAAAATCATCTTTATTCTGAATCCCGAGTTTTGCAGAACAAGCATGTGAAGAGGTGCCGAGAGTCAGCTTGAAGCTCTTGAGAAAGAATAAGGCCTTCAGTGTGTAAGACAATGAGCACTTCCACAGAGTTTTTATTGCATCAGTTCTGGGGAGCACCAAAGCTAGGAACTCAGTGAAAGACTGCTCAGATATTTTTGTACGAGAGCAAACGATCAGTAGCTGCTGTGAAGTCAACGCACCCACAGCACGCACAGCAAGCTTAAATGCCTCACAACTGATGTTGTTTCATTCGAGTTTTGTTAGGGACATCACAGCACCCATGCGGATCTTTGATGGGGAATAGCTTTCTGTGATCTTACTTCCCAGCACGAAGCATCAGATGCTGCTGGAGCTGCCCACGGTCACCCCTCCACACATACCCAACATCTTCTAGCAAAGCCTGCCTGCCCCCAGCTCCCAGCCCGACGTAGCCCAGCTGCCTGAACTAACACGGAGATCTTCACATTTTGCATATAAAGATCTTTTTTTTTCTTTTTTTTTAAAGTCTTAAGAGCACTTCTTCAAAATGTCATAATATTTATGATCATCAGATGAGAATGCTTGAACAAAAACTCAGTCTGACACGCTACGTGTCACACAACTACCATGACCTCTTAGGTATAATTTTATCTCCAAATACAGGATAACCTCGTATAACACAACAAGTAACATATTACCTTCACACAACGCATCAAATAAAATCGTTGAGAAAATAATAAATGAATCTTTCTCATATAAAACTGCATTGTTAGCTGTATTATTTCCTAGCTTTTGACTTTCAAGTACTTCCTCCTCCTCGATCATAAGAGTTTTAAAGTACCACAACAATTACTGCATAAACAGCTGCAGCTACATGTCCATTTAATGCCTGTTTTATTAATACCCTAATATAAGCTTACACGCTCTTGCACACTCACACAAAAGGTAAGAAAAAGAAAACCACAGAAGTTTGATCTTCAGAAATTTGAGACCACGAAAGGTGTTCACAGAAACTAAGTATTTCCAAGCCCGGCGGTTTTGCAGAGCTGCACAGCTCTGTATGATCCGTATGCTAGAAGTCTCTTTGAGTACTTACTGCTCCATAAATAGAAAAGAGTTCTTGTGAGCGAACTGCAGCAAGGAAAGAAAGCCTACGTGGAAGGTGGGGTGCAGAACACAGGAGAATTGTTGAGCTTATCCTGGGCTTCGGTTATGATTAGGTTGAGAATCGTTAAAGTTTCTAAGACACCGTGAAGTTAGCCTGACACATTGAGATCTTTTCGTCTTCTATAGCCTACAAAATAGCCCTTCCAAGTTCATAACAGCACTCAGGTAGCTGTCTGTTTTGAAGTCATGTTTGACGGAGAAGCCTGCTGCCAAATGCTGTTCTTCTTCATCTACATTTTCTAAGGGTTAGGAGACAGAGGGGGAAAAAAATAGATGAGAGAGGGGCGAGGTCATTCAGCTGAAATTCAACACATTAAATTCGGCACCATCAAAATAAAGAGCTCTTTCCATTAATCATGAAATTTAGAGTACTGGAAGATCTACCAGGCCTATTTTACTGAACAGGAAATTCAGCACCAGAATATTGTTAAATTGAGTTAGCATTATCAGTGGAAAAAATATGCTCTATTTCCTATTATTTATGAAGCCCTATCTTTTCTTTCTTACCAATTACATTCCCTATCATTTCCAAAATATACAAACTGTTTTCAATCAACAGATTTCTTTATTACAGCGTACTGCATGCTTGTTACTGCCTCTTTTCTATATTGAATCCTTGATTGGACAAGCATTTTGAATTTAACATGGACTGTGATTGCACACATCAAACAAATTAAACCTGCCAATCTCTTTTTGGAGGATATCCTTTATATATACTATCACTGAAGAGTACCCCCAGTATATTTGCTTAGGAGAAATGGGGAAGGAGGAAATGATTATTATGGCAGAGTCAGAAGACATTCATTTTCCCATGATATGTAACTGGCCTTGCATCCTCTTTTTCATGGAATTATTTTATAAAAGTAAAACATATTTACTGGCTTTCTCAGTGTCTCAGTGGCTGTTTTACAATCATCAATCTATTTTTCATTTTGGCCAAATGTCAATCTTGTTGCAAAGAGATGGCAATAAGAGATGAATTACCTGGTAAGCCCGAAACTGGTTTTCCTTCTGTTAACCAGTTGCAAAGTCAGATTACAAAGAACAGCAAGTGTTCTGTGCAGAGCAACAGAACAAAAATGCATTGGCTTTGCGTTATGCACACCTGTCCAAAATGAGACACAACTCTGTACATTTCTGACTATGTAAGTAGGCTTGAACTATAGAAGGTATTACTTAAAAAGAATACAACTCACAAATATGAAAATACTAGGTGGCAGTTTCCTTTTAAAAAAGTAGTTCAGAGATGCATTGGTTGAAAGTAATTGGGAAAAAGTCAGAAAAGCAAGTAAATAGAAACCCCCCACAATATCAAAACCCATAGCCTATCAAAGTCAAGACAACCAAAGGCAAATCAAGGAGTGAACAAAACCAAGAGAATAAATTAGAAAAAGTAATCAAGCTATCTGCTAGCAAGACTTGACTAAAAGCATTCACAGTTTGTTGCAATTACTACAGCTTAATATAAATTCCACTACTGCAAGCGCTCATGAAACTGAGCTATCCTTATCTGGAAGATACTATCATTTTTTTGTTTTGTTTTGTTTTTTTCTTTATTTGTATTATTAGAGCAGCCTAAAACAAAAAGGACAGAGTACTCAGTATGTTTTTATAGCTGATAACCAGTAAGCCTTCATTCAGAAGGTCTAGTTGCTACACTCAGCTTTGCCAACATGATACTGGACCAGCTGCTGAATTCATTCAGGTTGCAGTTTTTGTCTGTGGAAAAGGTTTGAGGACATCTCCTTCTCTGCCCTACCGTTTGTCTTGCACTGTGAAGTCTATAGGCAAAAGTGGTCTTCAACATTGCCTTTTTGGTTCATCAGACCTCTAGATAGCAGCATAATACAAATAATAACTAATGACGTGAACCCAGCCTTCCGAGGGAAGACATAAACCAGTACACTACATTTCCAGTTTTTGTTTCAGAGATGCCTCTGCTGACACCTGTATTTTTTCATGGCATAAAACATTCCTCTCCTGCTCCTTTAATTGCTGAAGATGCTTAAGTCAGAGTTACTGTAAGTCATTCTCAGGGAGGCACTTCAACAGTTTGAAAACAATTTACATTTGGGCAGTGCTCAGCGTCACCATAAGCTCTTGGGTCTTCAAGTGTAAGCTGAAACGCCCACTTGCTTCTTCTCAGAGAGGGAGGAAAGAATACAACGAAGGACTTGGATATTTAAACCAAGAACATCTTTCTGTGGTTAGATCAGCTGTTCCTCTTCCTAATTTTGTTGAAATCAGTAAATTCAATTTTGTTAGTGATAATGAAAATATCGAATATCTAGTATATGATAGAGAGCTACATACACATTTCAAACATGGTGTGCAAAACCAAGATAAAGATCAAAAGAATTGGCCAATTTTCTTAAAAGTTGAACGAGAAAGCTTAAAATAAAACTTCAAGAAGAGCCTGCTATTCTATCTGGCTTTCGCTCCACATAGCACCTACACCAACGAGGTACTGGATGACAGGTTGTTTCTTTGACATTCGTTAACCAGAAAACATTGAGAACATCAAAGATTTCCTGCAGCCAACATGCTGGCCATTCAAAGAGCATAAGGCGCAAAGAAGATAAGGCGCAAAGATCAACACTTGAGGAGGGGGGGAATGGTCACCTTCTTGTGCCATTGCTTGTACTTGTTGCTCAACTATCTGGCTCGACTCTCCGTGATAGACACCCTGCCTTCAGACACATTTTAACTGGTAACACTGAGCTCGTCAAATTCTTAGTGCCACTGATTAAATAAGAATTAAGATTAGAAAGCAATGTGATTGCCCACAGCGTATTAATGAATCAGGCAGCTACACACTCCGCAGGAATGAAGAAGTTCCTTTTAAAAGATGCCCTGTGAGCTATTGCTTTCATCAGTTGTGTGGGGCTGGCAAGGCCCCTCTCAGCTCTCACTTCCTCCAAGTGAAGAGCTTAACACGGAGCTGCAGCACAACAACAATTTATCTTTTGCACAGGGAAGAATACATTGCACATCATCCTGCTGATCCCACAACTCCGACAGGAAAGCAACATCTTTCCATAAGAGACAGGAATCCCAGAGTTTCACACGACTACGGAAGTCTGGGTGGCCTTTCCCCTCAGATCCTCCAAACCCAAGAACATTAGTCAAAATGTCACTGTGAAAATGTTTTAAAGCTTTCAACAAGGTACTTTCCTTTTTTAAGATGTTCTATTCTTCATAGCATGGGAGCACTCTGTGATACACAACAAACAAAGGTCCTACTTGGTCTGACTAAACGTTCATCTAGCCTCAAATTCAGGTACCTTGGACAAATGATGCTGGCTTGCAGCAACACAGACCTGACTTCCAAATCCAGGTTCTGGCAACCTGGAAAGTCCAGCAGCTGGCTGAACGAAAGGCAATTTCCCTGTGCAGAGCAACTCTGGGTGGGTTTTGCTTCCATCAGCATTTCCAACAACTTGTTGAACCCACAGCTTTTGGAACCTAGAAAGATCTCTGAGCATTTAGCGCTCTTTAAATTAGTGAGCAACATACGGATGGCTGCCTACCACAAGCAGACTCAGTGCTCCATAGCTGAGCCCACCCAGTCGCTGAACACCTCCAGCTGCACACTCAGGGGGCACTCACTCCTGCTGCATGCCTACCCATGACTGTTGCAGCCTTCTGCACCACCTGCAATAAAAACAGGATTTGAGAGGACACAGTCTCACTGGACCTGGCCAAACTTGCACACTAAATAAGAGTGGCAGGAAAACTCAAGCTGAGAATAAGAAAAAAAAAAAAAAACAAACTTGAAAGAAGTATTTCTAATACCAGAAGTTTTCAATACCCTACCTTTTACTGTAAATACACCTTCAAGAAATTACTTCATAGACAATGAAATGGGCAAGACGGTTTAAGGCACATATCATGAATGGTGGCATAAGAAACAGAAGGGAAAAATGTCAGGGTTAAGAAAGATGGATGTAAGGGTTTATTGAAATAATTTGCTAGAGATCATGGAAAGTAATACTTTCCTTCCAGCTCACTTTTGTTCTGAGGATTGTAAGATATAAGCATGTTATACCTATCGAAATTGTCTCCTCTAACACAAATATGCTTTTTTTTTCTTTTTTGAGACAGAAACTGTGAAGGTCTTTTGATGACACTAGGTACTACTCACTTTTTTTTTAGAATACATAATCTGCTACACAATCACGGGTTCAAATGACTACTCACTCCACAATTGCGATGGGAGGAACCAAACAGGAAAACGAACTTTCTAGCCTAATCCGTCAGACAAATCTATTACCTTGTAGACAACAGACCCAAATGTTTCCTCATAAATACTCTGGATTTGTGACACTGAAGAAGATAATGTTTTTGTGTCTAATTACAAACTTCATGTGAAGATAACAATTAGAACTTCATCATAGCAGAAAACTACTATTGCTGAAACTCAATGGCTAATATAGTTGATTAGATTTTAGTAAACATTATGGCACTGAATTGGTATAGACAACCACTTCCTAAACTCTACATTAACCCTTTCAAGCCTGTTGGAGTTTAAGAAGTGTTTGGACTGTGCAGTTAGTCACATGGTCTAAAATTTTGGGTAGACCTGTGTGGTGCCAGGAGTTGGACTCAATGATCCTTAGGCTTCCCTTCCAACTCGGGATATTCTTTGATTCCATAACTCTAAGTATCCTTCGTGGAGATTCTCAAGTACTGTGCTTAAGATACATTTAGGTCACTACACCAGTAAAAGCCCTATATTCATAATAATTTTCCAGATCCCTGAATCACAAACGTACGTGAACCTAAGCTGGTCAGAAAGGGCCTGGACAGACAGGAGCATCCCCAGAAGACACACAACAATGTGAGAAACTTTTTGATTTGTGTTCAAGGTGTTTAAAATGGACAGAATTCTGCTCTCCCAGAAACACCGCCGTCACCATACTTTGCACCTGTTTGAAAGAGACCTGGGTTAAGAAAGCTCTTTAGTGTACTAAGAATTAACTGGCATTCCCGCATTGGCTAGTGCTCTTTGGATTGTTCATTCTGTTTCGGAAATGCATACTAGTTCATTCAGAGGCACACCATAGGTTGGAGCACAAGGTTCCTGAACTAGCACAAGTGTTAGCCGGGAGCCTCTCTTTGTATGGGTAAGCCCTGATCAGAAGAATTTGTAAGCGACTGACACCTTTCCTTTTCCCCATACCAGCAACTGGTATCTGGAGAGTAACCTGCACCTCCTACTTTTCCAAAGGATTTCTAGAAGAGGAAATAGCCCTGCACACAACAAAATATACAGCACTTTAAAATATTCTCAATATGCCTGAATAAGTAGTCATTTTTCTGTTCATAAATTACATTCAAAACCTATGCAATATTTTTCAAAAATAATACAAAAATTCCTCTTGAAAGCTACCCTGTAATTCTTACTATTTTGGAATGAGCTACAGCCAAACCTGAAAAATCTGCTGTGAAATGTGAAGTTATACTGATACCACTTTGCAAACACCAAATGTTCAAGATGTATTCTTGGACATTTACTTCTGAGGAAATACGGGAGAGTAACATTTATTTTCAAAGACAATGTAAAGGAGAGAGATATGGGGAGTCTGTGTAAAAATTTAGTTGGCATTTCTATTGACTTTCACCTCCAAGATGCTACCAAGCTTCCCATGGGTCACAAAAAGGTGCCAGTTAATAAAAAAGGAGGAAAAGCTTTCAAAAATGTATTTTATTATTGTGAACAGTGCAGGAAAATGTCATCATCTGATCACCTGGAAGAAGGAAGCACAGCACACTGCATTAGTACCTCCGTAGGAACCTACTGCCATCTCTGCTAGGATGGACAGGACTGGGATCTATGGATAACAATCTCCCACAGTTACGTACCGAGATTTCAAAGCAGCAGCCTGCTGACCAATAAGGATTTTGATGGTATCAAGAGCAACGTGTCAGTAAAATTATAACAATTTGACTGCTTTGCTCTCTACTTTTAATGTATATGTAGCATTGTGGAGCATGCTTTCAGAAATCAGATATCTAACGCTAATAAATTATGC
This sequence comes from Anas platyrhynchos, assembly GCF_047663525.1. Classification (NCBI taxonomy): domain Eukaryota; kingdom Metazoa; phylum Chordata; class Aves; order Anseriformes; family Anatidae; genus Anas; species Anas platyrhynchos. The sequence goes on along the minus strand of NC_092587.1, from coordinate 116,923,552 downwards.
GCCGATTACAGATGACCTTTGGAGTCGCTAAAGGTACAGTCACAATCACGCATTTAAAAAAATCCTGCTTTTCACTATAATGTGTGAATGTATGAAATTAAATGAGGCTTGCAATATAATCAGCGTGGTTGGCTGCTTTAATATATTCCATTTCAATTTAAAATCACCACAATCCAAGAGTGACGAATCTAATTTGATCAGTTGTTCACAAAAACACTGAAAAGAGATGTAAGCAGACCTATCAACAGCTGGTAACATGGCCTGCTTTCAAAAGCAATTAATCGTTTTTTACACAATCAGAAACTCTTAAAATATTCAAAAACTGTTTAAAGGCCTGCAGAATTAAGAACAAAAAAAAGGATAGGGGAAAGTAGTTTTCCTAGTAAAAGCGTCTTAAACATCCAGTTATTGCTTAAAAGCACAAGAGCCAGAAAATTCAAATAGAAAGGTCAGATCTCTAATAAAAAGGTGCAGTCTGGTAGTGCGCTAGCAGTAATAACCCATTGTAACTAGACTTTGTAGGTTTGACTGCTCCTTATGAGGTGTTTCAATTGTATTTCATATTTAAATGGATTTTTATGAGCTCTTGCACATATTAAATATGCATACTTGACTGCAGTCAAATAAATCCAGATTACTAATAAGTCGGTATGAAGGCCCGCCTTGTGCAAAGAATACATGCTTTCAAAAGCAGAACAAGCTCCCATGTAATTCACAGGATTAAAAACACGCAGATCTCATTAATTCCTACCCAAAAAAATAGTAAGAGAAATGTTGTCTTATCTATCATAACTGTCATGCTTGCCATACCTTAAAATTGTGGATTGTAGCCCTGGATGCTGCACATTCTTCTCTGGCAACGATTTTTTTTTCCCCCAGAAGCTACTGAAACCAATTCTGATTAACAAGACTGAAACTAACTTACAAATGGAATAGCACCTCACCAGACTGCATTCATTCATTCCGTCAGTCGCTAATTAGCATCTGCATGAGAGGAAATTTTTGAAAGCATTTCAAATCAAGCAGAATTATCCAAAACATATCCTAGATTGTAACAGCAGATGACTAGTAGACAAGTCTTTTCTGGAGAGTGATGATCTGGTGTATCAGCACATCAGCACTGTTGGAAGACTTGGAATTCAAGTGCCATTTACTTACTCAAATCTTTACCATTGCCTAGTTGAGGAAATGACTTTCCCAAAACATCAGGCATAAGGACGGCATACATACAAGTAAAACAAGACACCTGAAAGCAAAGTGCTCTGTCAAAAACTGTCACTAGAACAGGGAAGGTGACAACAGAGTAAAGCATCTGCTGCTGTACAGAAGATCAACGATAAACAAAATAAAAATGCTGTTTGTGATCTAATTTTGGATGAAGCATGTGGCCAGAATTAAATACTGTTGCTTTATTTTGCGTATGACAAAACCACAAAGCCCACACCCTTGGTCAAAGAACAACCACCACATGAGGCATGTCATCCAAAAAGTCTCGACATACTAACAGATCTGTTTTTAATCAACACATGGCACAACTTTGCCATGACTTTTTGTTCTAGTATTTGATAGAAGCTAGCTATATCCCCAGTTAAGCTGTAGGCTGCTAGCGACACATCAACATTATAACAACATTTTAAAAATTTGAGCTTTTGTGACAGACAACTTCAAACGTTTGAGATCTACCTTCTTGTTATTTTCAACCTTACTCACCTTCACCTACTTCCTACACACTATTTTAAACATGAGGAGGCAACAAAGATCCCCAAAGCACCACGAAAAAAAAAAAAAGATGAAAAAGAAGTGTATCTGCTTCCAATCCAGAAAGGTAGCATGTTACACTCGCAAAAGAAATCACAGAATCTCCTCAGTTGGAAGGGACCCACAAGGGTCCAGCTCCTGTCCCTCTGCACACCTTAAATTAATGTTTATGTGACTGCCAGGGGCAAGACAAATGTACAACTCTTAGTGATATAAGTAATTCCAGATAAAAAACAATTTAGCTTTTTGACAGATTTCTGGAATGGCTGCCCAACACAGGGTTATTTCAGACCACGTGCAGAGGAGGCTTACATCATCCTCGTCAAGATCATCATCAAAATATTCCAGTACTTGCTTTCACAGGACCCACAGTTCTAGGTACGTAGCCATAGAAATGGCTTTAAATGGGTAATGGTTTAAACTACGAGGGTAGATACAGATGAGATATTAGTGAAAACCGGCACAGAGAAGCTGTGGATGCCCCATCCCTGGAGGTGCGAAAGGCCAGGCTGGATGGGGCTTTGGGCAGCTTGGTCTGGTGGGAGGTGTCCCTGCCCATGGCAGGGGGGTTGGAACTGGATGGGCTTTAAGGTCCCTTCCACCCAAACCATTCTGTGATCCTCTAGCAGCTTTGCCACCAGTACTTGGCACCACAAACATCCACTTTCCCCAGTCCCATCTGGTTTACAGGGGTTGGTTTGCAAGCTCTATATGCTAACAGCACAAGCAATATCCAAGAACCATGTCAGCACACACGGGAAGAGGGTATCTATTCCTCTGGTGCTCCCCAGTTCCTCTCCCCTGCCATGGTCCCGCATCCTAGCTGCAAGGGAGTGCTTTTGGTACCGTGCAGACTGCATCACCTGCACACATATGAAATCAGCAGGAGGAACAAAAAAAAAAACAGTGGCAAACTTGTGTTACCTGCTCCTAATTTAATTACAGTTCACCAAAGATCAAGGAATCCAAGAAACAATTAGCTATGCTTCACAAAATGCACAAGGCAAATCACCAGTAACAACTGTCCTCTTATTAGCAAATGTCCTGAAAAAAAATGAGGTTTTCACAAACCAAAGGTGACAAACTAATCCCTGATAACTTTAAATTGCAACACTGGGCAAAAGCATCTGAGAAGATAATGAATAACTGGGGCACGGTGCTGTGGAACATCACCCCTGTCCTAGCTTAGCACACAGCGACACCAACAAACTCACTGTTCTAACACACGGGGCAATTTCATAAGAACAAGAAACCAAAGTTTTTTGATTTTTAAAACAACTTATTTTTCTCCCTGTATGTTTCTCCCAAATCCGTCTAACTCAGCCACAAGACAACAGAGAAGTTGACAAACACACCTGCAGCTGCTCTGACACGGGGGCCAGCATATTCTCTTTGAAGCCCCCCGCCCTCCCATGTGCTCCACAACGATTTGTATCCTCTACCCTGCCCTTCAGCGGCAACATAAGACCATCCTTTCTGAAATAGCGAGTGATCACATGCTCAGCTGCCCGTAATACATCAAGGACACAACAATACGCTCCGTCCCATTGATACAACCATCCCCACGACTCGGATGTCAATATATGTATTTTTTTCTTTCTCCTGTAGGGAAGCATGTCTACTGATCATCGCCAATTTGTGAGAAGTCAGCAATTTTGAGCAGGGAATATAAGAGAGATGTATTCAGCAGAACAATGGAAGTGAAACAGGGAAGCAGGTTACTTGGGTACCACAACATTAAGTACTTTCTGACAAAGACTGCATTAGCAGATGACAGGAGATTGAACACATAGCAAACAAAATGCTTTGCAGATTTTCCTGTCCTTGATGTTGCAGCTGATCTGGAAGAGAATGTGCAAAGTCCCTCATGCAGAGATAGCCTTTGATCTCGGTGTACTAACTTGATACACTTACAAATCCATGCGTGCCTTTTGTCCTCCACATCTTAAAGAGGGTCTACAAATAAAATAATGGATTAGCCGAGGCTGCTCTGTTATAAGGAAATATATTTCAACAGCTTTCTTAAATCAACTTTGTAAATGTATTTTTTCCCTTTTTCATGCTTGACATTCAAGCAGAAAGAAGGACGATTATGTGCTATGATCTGTGGAATATTCAACTCCTCCTCAGGACAAGTTTGCCTGGAGTTATCAAAATCCCTGTATTTACTGAATATGAAAAAGCAGAGTGATGGATTTGGCTTTTAACTGCTAAAATCTTTCGCGGGTAAAGAACAGCTATTAATATACAATGGCTTTTCACCTTGATGATTTTAAACTAATTTCCGACTGACCCCATACAGGAAGTTTAGACTCCAGGTTTGTCCCTTCGAGAAATATTCGGGGCTTCGAATTAGACCCCTTGCTTCTCTCCAGATACCCACAGAGCAAGAGCCTGCTGCCATGCCAGAAGCCAGATCTCTGTTCTGAACCTGAATTTTACAGGCTGGTTTGCAGACCTCACGGCAGATTTTCCTGACGGAGCTGTGGGAGGTTTCAGCATTCTCTCACGGTTAACATTTCTGACTGGATGCCTTTCCCTGGGTCTTTACAATTAACTGCATCCACTTTAGAAACAGATTATGCTGGGATGCAGGAGTGGTTTGTTTCCGAATGACACGCTCTTCTCACTTCGCTTCAGTCAACAGAGGTTGTAACTGCAGAAGGATAATGGAAACTACTTTGGTGCTATTTTTTATTCTTTGAGGAGACTGGCGTGCTGTAACTAACAATTTTCCACATTTGGCATCTAACAGGGTGAATTCATGAATTATGTCCCTGGTATAATTTTTCTAGGAATACTGCTTTCTAGATGTGAACCAGTCACCCTGGCTCTCCTTTATAATGAATGGAGCAAAGAAGAAGCATTTCTTAGGTGTGATCCATACCAGCGTAGCATAAATGAGATTAGATAAACCAAGCTCTAGAAGTGCCTGTTCCTCTCCCCTATAGAGAGGAGCACAGGCTGATAAATACACATATGAACACTTGAACCGCAGACCTCAAAGTCAGTGGAGACGAATGACATACCCTGCTGAGGAGTTCTCCGCAGTAACATTTGGTGTGTTAACCAAAGGGAATGTCAGAGTTAACATTAGTTGTAACACAGAGAACAGTAGGGCCCCCATTCATACTCTATATTCTCAAGTACCTATATGACAAATTAAACGTGAGGCAGCAATGAGCTCTTGCAGAAGAGGTAGCCAGCAGTACCAAGGCTGTGCTAGGCAAAGCATCACCAGCAGGTTGGGGCAGGAGCTCCTTCCCCTCTGCTCAGCCCCGGAAGACACACCTAGAGTGTTGGGTCCCGTGCTGGTCCCCAGTATGAGACATGGACGTACTGGAGGGAGTCCAGTGAAAGGCCATGAAGATGATTGGGGGTCTAAAGCACCTAAACACACAAGCAGAAGCTGAGAGCTGGGACTGCTCAGCCCGAAGGAGAGGAGGTTTGGGGGTAGGGGACTCCATCAAGTTGTGATGTCCACCTGAGGTGGGCAGTGAAGATGACAGAGCCACGATCCTCTCAGTGGTGCCCACTAACAGAACAGAAGCCAATGGGCACAAGTTGAAACACAAGGCATTCCACACAAATGTAATGCCTTGCCTGTTTACTGCGAGTGTGGTCAAATGGTTTAACAAGTTGCCCAGAGAGGCTGTGGAGTCTCCAGACATACAAATACTGAGCCGGGACAGTCCTGAGTAACATGTTGCAATACACTGAGCAGGCTGTTGGACTAGATGATCTACAGAGGCACCCTCCAGCCTCAGTCACTCTGTGATTCTCTTGCTAAGACTGAGTTGGTATCTTTTGTGCACCTCTCTTGTGTCCATACAAACATTACCGAATCATATAATCACTGCCAGTGAAGAAGATGTTTGCAGTCTCTTGGTCACTTCACTTGACTGTAAACCTTGAGCTTTTTGAGCAGTTTCTTAAGTTAGGAGTATTCAAACCTCATCTCTCCTAGGACCTCACCGTTGCACGTGTAGCACAAGGGACAAATTTTAGCTTGAATACCACCAAATATTCACAAGTACCACAGAACCCTTTGCGCGGCATATCCAGTGGTGGATCATTTATGGTTGGGCAGAAAATCCTACCCATGGAAAGATGAAGGATCTTCTGTTCACTCACTTCCCCACCTTTGCATTTAAGTGTAAAGCAAAGCATCAGATGGACTTCCTCGGAAGGGAGTAAAACCCTTATGCATACTCCCGCTCATTCCTGAGCTTACTGCTCTTGCCCACCATGGCTCATTTCCTAACTTATCACTCTGTCTGTTTTTTTTTTTTAAAGGCAATGTATATCAGCTGAAAAGATAACAGTAGCTTCTTACTATATAAAAGGCCTGCCACGGTGGTGATTTATGTTATCTTTATAATTAGGATATATTGCACTGGAGAGTTTTGCTTTCTAATTAAAGTCTGTTTGACCTACTGGCACTCCTTGGGCCTAGCTAGACCCAATTGGTGACACAAAGCACCCACACTGTGGAAAGCCTTAAATTTAAAGATTTCTGTGTATGTTCAACAGCATCTTTTTTTCTTGAGCGCCGCTTGTAGTTCACACTCTGCAGTAGAATTCCATTTTTAAAACCAAAGTATATACACCAATCTGAATTATGCTAAGAACACGGTTTATCATAATAATAGCCTTCAGAAATGTCCTATTCAACAGAAATACTGTCCTACTTGAGACATCACAAAAACATCAGCTTGCAACTGCTGAAGAAACTTCCCAAGAAGGATGTACTCCATCTGTAAAATTGCTGATATCTGCAGAGAAGAGAGACTTCCTCCCAAATCATATTTTATGTTGAGAGGAGGATAAAATCTTCTTTATCACACACTGTTCCAGAGATTTTTTTCCCTTTCCCACTTACCACATCCAGTACAAGACAATACAACATGACCTGTTCTCAAGCTGCTCTAACTCTAGAACTCTTTGGAAGATGCCCATCTAAGACTTCTGCTTAACACCGTGCAGTATTTTTTAATAATGTATGTATACAGATCTTATTTAACACTTCCCTCGTCAAGAAATCTCACAGGATAGCGGGCATAACAGCAATGAAATCCAAAGTTTGGAGAGTTTCCACTAAAAGTGGAAACCTTAAATTTAACCTCATTGGGTTCAAGCAACGCAAAAAATAAAGGCTACATTTTGCAATGGACTATTTCATTGTCAAGCTGTACTGCAAATTGCCTTCTTTTATTGTTGCCTCTCCAAATCTTTCAACATTTCTGTTTCTCAGGAATTTCTCCTACATTTTCTGTATTGTGAATTTTAGTTTTGTTTTTGTTTTTTCAAGTCAGATTCACTTAAAACAACTGGCTTTTGGGTTTGTTTATGTCTCTTCTTCCTTGGCACTAATGCTCTTTCCTCAAGTGTAATTCAATACAGGCATTTCTCCTTTCCTGTATAAAATGTAACTTATTAAACAAACTAACATAAATCTCTAAAACAGCCTATTTAAAAGTTACTTTAACAACAATATTCTGTCATGCTCTTGATTATGGTACCAACATAGTGCCACGGACTTTCATGTGACAGTTGCACATTCTTCACCTGTCTCTTAAGAAGCAAAGACCAAACAAATAAAACCCACAACCTAGCTTTCCCCCTTGAAAACGAAAGGTTTATTCTGTAATTGCTATGTTACAAAAAAAAAAACAACAAAAAAACTTCACATCCTGTTAGACTGCAACATATTTTTGAAGTGTGATATTGAATCACTGAACTACCGTTGCCACAGTTAGGGTAGAGGCACACAGCCAGACAAATGCAAGGTGCCCTAAGGCGTGAATGTCCATTGTAAAGCTTTACCACAGAAATGGCCTATTGACATTATTTTACCACTTGTTAATCTGTGGTTATATCTGACCCATCTTTTATTTATCCTCCATTTATAAATTTCTATTTATACCATTGAAAAGTGTGAGTGTACCTTTACTAACCTTTCACTTTTTTTTTTAAAGGGTGCTAACTTGAAGGTAGGCCTAGGGCCTCAGTGAGAGTAAAGCACCAGCACCTACAGCCCTGGAAATACATGTTTCTAAAACTTGTAGTAGGTGACACTATACAGTGATAAGAGCTGGAAAGCAGAAGCCATTACCCAAAGTATCTTAAACAATTTAAAAAAAAAAAAAAAAGGGGGTGGTGGTGGTGAAGATGGAAGTTCCTGAAAGCCTAGCATTGCTATCACTTTTAAAACAAAAAAAAACCTGTCCTGATTATCATATGTACCCCCTAAAAAGCAGTTAGTAGAACTGAAAGAAAGAGAAAAAGGCCTCACTGGTACTCCAAGAGATAAACCACAGCCACCAAAACTGCTCTCCTACACTACACATGTGAGGTACTTACCCTACTAGGCTTCAAGAGAAACATCTTACAGTGGCTGCCACAGCTTGAACTGCTGCTTCCTTTTCACTTTCAAAGACCTTTGCTTTTTGAAACATAACTTCACAATGGAAGAGCTAAGCAAACCCCAGATCTCCATGAGTGAGGTGGAAAGCTTTTTGCCATGGCAGCCAAGATACCTGGAAGCGGAGAAGTGCTGGAAGCGGCAGGAAGGGGCGGGGCCACCTGTGCACACCAAAAACTCGTAAAAATGTTTAAAATTTGTTAAAACAATACAATAAAACCAAAATGAACTGGAGACCTCAGATCTTACACAGAAGTTCCAAAAGGCACAGACACTTTACTGCAATTTCTGATCAATACCACAGCTTCCCTCTTCTGGAAACACCAAGAAAATATTGTTTTGCCGTGGTATTTGAAGCTTGGCTTCAACTGGGAAACAGCAGATAAGTCTTCAGAGTACAGAAGCAGAAGAAAATAGAAATAATGTTTTTAAACTTGAATCCATATTTTCAGAAACTACACTTTCAGACACGAACCTATTTATTTTCCTCTCTATAAATGCTATATAAGAAGAGTTGCAGTGGTTGTGCTTCACCAAATGCATATATTTGTATGTTCCAACATCTGTTGCTTTTGCAAAATCACGGGCATACTTTTTTCCAAACAAGAAGCTGCACTTTTGACTTCTTAAGTACTATTTCAGATAATTGAACCGTGTCAGGTTATCACAAAATCGCATGCATGACAGCCAATTTCAAATTCATTGATTCCTGTATTATATGTAATTTAAAGTAAGGAATAATAAAATTTTTCAACACCACAGTCCTGATGTAGTTAAGCATCATGGATCAAAAAGACAGTAGCTCCGTGTTCTTATTAAGTATATTAACCATGTTTGGTTTGGTCATTCACCACTAGCTAGTTTTTATTAAGGATGTTTTAAACTACAGGCTCTGCTCTAGCACAAAGTAAATAAATACATCATCAAAAGAAATCAATTTTTAGATGAATACACATGTATATGAGTCATGAACAGTACAAAACTAAGAAATATTTTTAAGATTCTCTAGTATTCCTCTGCCCTCCCCCCGAAATATGTAACACAATTTCTAACAGATATTCACCTGATAAACATGCTTCTGTTATGTTCTGCTGGTCATTTACGCTACGTATGTTGTTACGCTAGGAATATGAAACAATACCGTAAGTAAGGCAAATGTTTTAATTCCAACTCCATAAAATTCTATTAATGTCAAATATTATTTGTTTTTATTATCTAAATAATCCAGCTTAGGCTGTCACTCACTCCTTTTTATTCATTTTTTGTTTTGTCTTACTGCGTGCATCTCTCACAAAGTGAAAAATGTCTATTTAAAGATAAGTGGAAATGCTACAGCATGCAACGTTTTCATGTCAAAATAATTACATTATTATATTCTGAGTTAAATAATATAACATAGGAAAACATTTTGATATGGATTTGACAGTTGCAATCCTGGCAGGATCAAATCAACTTCTTCCCAACTAATTTCTGCTGGATAAAAACAAACAAAAAGCTCCCAAACCCAAATCAGCAACCCCTTCAAAGCCCCGTCACTGAAACCGGTCATGACAGAAGGAAATTCTCTTGGATTTTTTCTTGGAGGCTGAGCCAAGTTCTGATCTGTCACAGCATCCTGCTCTGCTCTCAAAAGCCAGAGGAATTATACTGGCCTGGAACATGACAGTTGGCAATCAAGATTGTTATGAGTTGATATTGGAAATATTTTCAAAATAAATAAACAAAAAGGTTCTCTCTCTTTCAATCTCATCAAACTAGTCTCTATCATGGAAAAAAATTGTTTCTTTGCTAAAAGAGAGGACTTGAAAATTGTGTAAGTGGAGGCGTGGTTGTGAGTCAATAAGGTAACAGCTGAGGTCTTGTACACTTGTGAAACATGTCCAAAGAGTTTCTTGTGCACTCTTTATCTTCACAGCAGTAATACCCACAGCTTTGAGCATGCTCCCCCCACAACAGATACATTTCTACTGGTTGACACTACCACATTTTCTGATGGGGAGATGATGTAATACTCCTTCAGGAATGGAAGATTTTTTTTTTTTGACTTAATAAACCAAATTCAAGCTGCACTGAGACACTTCTCTGTAATATGCTGCATTTCTGTACAAATATCACGCTCAATTTTTGTGTCCTACAGAATAAAACATTTTCCATACTGCTGTTCTTTACATAGCCTCACAGCCCTTAATAAAGACTTTATCTCCACCCATTTCTTAGAGAAAAGAGCATAACTACATTTTCATATCTTTGACATAAATGCTTTGTTTTTTAAGGATACAGAAAGATATCTCAAAAGAAATGTCTCCTGTGCAGTTATTATGCTTCATTAAGTATAATAATTAAAATAATTTTATTTGCAGTATTAATTTAAATCTTGGAGATCAAGTAAGGATCCTGTTTTTTTCTGTCTGTGTTCACAAACAATGCATCTGTGTGTTTCTTCTAAAGGTCACTATAATTCAAACTGGTCTTAAGACTTGTATGCTTAGTAGATACAAGCTGAAGTTAGCTACCATTTAACATCAAGATGACGACAGATTCACATCACCTATGGACCCAGGCCAAATCTGGGAGCTTAAAATAGTTCCTGGCAAGTATACAGTAAAACGATTGCCTTTTATAAGCATAGAAGAATTATACAAAGATACACATGGATACCAAGTATTAAGGCTTAAACTGTCCCACAGAAATTTCACTTCATGATTCCAGCAAATTATTATTTTCTTCACTTGACCCTTTCCCTTCTGATTACAATTTTCTCACTTTTTATTAGCATCATAAGTCCTGATCATTTACATTTTGCATCACCCTTTTCACATGCTTTCTGTTTCCTGTTACTCAATGTATTTTCCTCCTGGTGTTTCTCTGTATTTTGATATTGTAATGTAATAAATGCATATTTGCTGTTATGATGAATTTAAGAGAAAGATTTGTATTCCCCATGTCATTCTGGCACAGCACAGTGTTACAGAATGAAAAACCAGCAAATATAACACTTTACAGTACCCTTTTCAGTCAGTCTACTAAAGGTAGACTTATGACTTATTTAATATATACTAACAGAGTTTCCATCTGTTTAATTTTAATAACATATCAGAACAAAGCCACCATAAAATGTCCTGAATATTAATTCTCTTCTCTTACCATGCAGTAAACCACTGTGGTTTCAAAACGCACTGTTAGACGTATTTATAAATTAAGTGCGTGCGATAGCGAGTAATAAATGAGCACAAATTTGAACATATATCAATATAGGAAAAACAAATTTCTAAAAAGCAGTTTTAATCAACAAATGAAATTTTTGGTCCATGAGAAGTCAGCTGCATTCCCCTTGTCTTCAGTGAAGTCACAGTTTCACTCTACATGTACATGGCCATAGCCAGTGTTTTTCCAATCATCTTCATAGCTAACAGCAGATACTCACCCCAGATCTGCTCAACCAAATTCCAAAGAATAAAGTTTGGAAGGTGTAACTGAAAGCACATAACTTTCTAACTCCAGCTAGAGAACCTTTAAAATTCAAAACCAAAATGTATCAATGACGAAACTGAAGAGGCAAATCTGTCAGCATTACAGACAAGGTTTCAAAACTAATTTTAAGGGAAATAATAATTAAAGACATGCATGCCCTTCCACAACCCTCTGACACTATACAGGTTATGAAGAACAGGAAAAGGAGAGTTGGCATTTTGTGTAACACTGTTCACCATCTTCAGTAGGTCACTGGTCTTTTAAATAATCTCTAGTGAACAAATAAGATTTCAGAAAGTTTTTAGTAGATAATTACACTTCCTGATTTTGTAATTAGTGGAACTACATGTAATTACATAATAATTATGACGGTAATTACGTAATTAAGATGTATAATTATGTAGTAAAAAACATTATGGAAATAAAAGCCATCAACTGTATAAGCACAATACATTTTTAAAAATAAATTCTGTATCATCTGTTTAAAGCTACCATTTTCCTCAAAATATCAAAGTGATTATGAGCCATCACTGGCAAGTTCTAAAATACATTTCTTATGCGACTTAAAAATCATACAGATAATTGTATCTTTTTTTAAATCTCTTTAAAACCTTACGTTTATATTACCCTTCTGATGTCTAGGCACATACATACTGAATGGATTATACAGAGTTAAATTGTTTATATTTATATTTCCAATTCCTACTGAAATATTAAAAAAAAAAAAATAGCATTAATGTCAGAATTCTAGTATCTAAAAGACAGGATTATTATTTTTTTGAGTACACTGCCAGATCCATCAAATTTAAGAATCTTATAAAAGGAAGAAGATGCTAGTCTTGCATTTTCCACTAGAGAAAAAGAGCTTGCTGCTGTGAGAAGCAGTAGTCACTAAAAGAGGCCTTGTTGCTTCTGACTTGCATTTAACAACACCAAAACCCCAAACTTATTAACACAGATGAAATCAGAAAGAACGAAGCCTCTACAAGAAAAATGTCAGAGTTGCAGATAAAGAAGCAATGAAGAAAAAAGAGCTTTAAAGAATATTTTCTCTTTACAGACACTCATGAGAGAACTGATAAAGCAGCCAGACTACATTAGATAGAATAGCCTACTGCAAAGGCTATAACAAGTTGGCATGTATTTATATGCTTAAGTAGGAAAAAAATCCTGAAGAGCAAAATGAAAAGATATTTTTCCCACACAAAGAAAAAAGACCTCAGTAGCAGCAGGGTGTTTATTTGAAGAAGTCAAATAACCATTCCAGTTCAGGAGGAGTCAGTTAGTTAAGCCAACTACTTCACATCCCACCTGCAACATTACACACAATGTGCATGAAAAACAACTTCATTAATCAAAACTACTTTATTAGAGGTATGAGCCACAGAAAATGCAATCCTGTCATGCCACAGACATCCCACATTGTGGACATATCACAGCTGTTGTTACTTATTATTTCTATTTATTTCATTCACAGACAGAGAAAATAATTCACAAGAATTCTTAACTCCATGAGAGATGTCACAGGCTGTTAAGCTTAGTGTTCAGAGAAAGGGTTACAGAGACGTACAGTGGGTATAATGAGGTGTGCTTAGATTTGGTAGATTTAACAAAAAGACCCCATGAGCAGAAATAGAATGGAGGAAAAACAGATACAGTACAATGTCAAACTGGTAATAAAAAATACGATCATTATGGAAGGGTAACTGAAGATTTACATACACTACTTCAAAAATGTCAAAATACTTCAATGGATATTTTTTGTTTGGAGAAAAGTTAGTGAGATTTAAAAACATGTAAGAAAGTGACTCAACATTTTAGAAGTTCAAAAATCTTCCTCTACAGAACACATGAAGGAAAAATGAGCAAGTGCTTCTAAGGATATACTGAAAGATTAAATTAATGAATTTAGTATTAATGAATTATTAGTATTTTATAATCTCTTCAAAACAACTTGTTTGGAAGACAAAGTGCTTGAAACGTGCAGAAGAGTAATTGTTTGCTTGGATATAACGAGCACTAACTCTAGCGAAGTGAAGTCTCAGTGATACCATCTAGAGATGAGATGCCAGCAGAAAGGCTTTGTTTATTGAGTCATACTCCCGTCAAAAGGGTTTTGCCAAGTTCTGGCTAGTGCCATCTTAAAAATAAACCCACTAAAGTGTATATGCACATAGGTTATTTATATGATTTTCCTTTATCTTCTCCTGGAAAGCGTACATAATCAACTTTTACTGACTTCAACAAGTATTCTTCTGTAGTCTTTTTGCCTGCCTATCCATAAATGCCATATAGTTCTGATACCCAAAGTCTCCATTTTGTTATGCTAGTTTCACATACAATACAAGCCTACCAGCTCTCTTACTTAGTAGAAGAAGATCTCCTTCTTCTGCTTTGCTGAGCTTCCACACTGCATCATAGAGCAGGAACAACTTGCTCAGGCCCACCCACTTATCCTACTTGCAGTTTGTCTCCCTCCCTCAATCTCCCCATCACTTGACAGGAGTACACACACTAAACCACACTGACAAGCAGTTCTGCCAACGTCTCCATTATAAACTGTCTTCTTTCAAAGAATACCTCCATTAAAAATTCACTTCAACCTTCTACTTGGCGCACCAAGTTATGAACATACTGAGAAAAAAACACAATGTTGAAATTACAGGATTCACACACATATCCAGAGATGAATTTTATTTTTTTATCTAGGACATACAACCTGAAAAAGTTTCATTTTTCCCAGCAGTACTTTGCAGCTTATTCCTCCATAAAGTAAACTAGACACTTCTGGTGTTTGTATGCAAGGGTGAAGTGAGGCACATACACGGCCGCGATAGAAGTGGGAAAACATCCTCTGAGCACTCATTTGGATTTCCATGTGTATGGAAATACACATGTACACTTGTAAATGTGTACATTTACAAGTATATGATCTTATATATGCTAAGTAGAATATTTGATTATATTCTACTTCCACAAACTGGCAGATACTTTGAAGACATAGGTCTTCCTGACAAACAAGAACATTTTCCAAATCGATTCTCTCATCCTCTCTTCTACTTATCCATCAAGCTGATATGCCCAGGCTTTTTTGGAATCTGACAATCAGAGGCTCAGTAGTCGAACATATTCTGCAAAAGAATATACTGCAGCATCTTTGCAATTTCTGTCCCTGAAATACTTAAATGCACTGCAAACAACACTCATGACCCTACCTCTCTTATAACAGGGATGATGGTGGAAAGGTGGTGGCTTTCAGTCCCATTTTATAGTGTGATACAGACACCCTACAAACAGGATCCTATTTCTCTAAGAAACAGCACGATCTGAACAACCTCAATGATATTAATGCACTACTTTTGGAATAACGTTGTAGTCATTGTGAATAAGGAAACTACAGAATTCTTATCCAGGCTTCCATAAAGACTTAATTTATGCTAGGAGGGGGAACTGAACTAGAGACGTCTGTGTGAGGCACAGTAGTTTTACCGACTTTATGTGGGCTCCGTTTCTCTTCATTTTTAAAGGTTTTCATTTTACTGTAGAAGCAAAATGAAAACAGTAATATCTTTGAATATTTAACAATACCAATTTTTGAATGGGATAATGATATAAAGCTTACTACACTCTATTTTGATTTCCTGATGACATAGCCATTAAAATACATTGGTTTCCATTTCTGAAGTTAAAGCATACAGAGTGAGTATACTCCTGTATTTAAACATCACATGTTTAAATCACTGATAGTTTTCCTATCTTTTTTCCATCCAAATGAACAGAGGATACTTTGCTACTCCTACTGCTTTTTGCTGTTCTGACTGTGCACCTAAGCAGCAATATCCTACCCAGCTTTGCGAACCTCTAAGTATAAGGAAGCACTGAAAACATTTTGAGTGCATTATGAGTCACAATGGAGCAGTTTCTCCTTTCCTTTTTTAATTAAAAAAAATAATTCAGAGCAAATAGACCTGACACTATTACTGGCAGCTGTAAATTAGTGCTTTTGGCACAGCGATACCGAAAATTAAATTGTTTTTGACCTGATACTAACTGTGTACAGTTCCTGATTTAGACAGACAGCAAAGGAATTTCAGAGCTTCACTTATTTAGCACGGAAACTAGGACCCTCGCACAACGTTAACATACTAAACTATATCATCATGAGAGACCTTAAACTTTCAGACGAAGAGAACCAATTGCTTGGAGGTAAATGCTACAAATAATAATAAATAATAACATAACAGATAATAATAATAAATGCTACAAATTAAAACCAATAATTATATAACCTAGATATTCCTGAATAGTATAACTGACAGCTAACATCACCAGTCACTGAAATAGTAAAACATCATGTAGACCAATCAGCTTATTTTTAATTCTTATAGGCAGAGGATAGACCAAAATCTAGTTGTAAACATGAAGATGACAAGAAGTAGAATAATAAACCACAGGGATGTATAAAACTACAGGGATGTAGAAAAAATTAAATCATGTCAGCCACTGTAATTTCCTTGGGTAACAGAACCCAGATTAGAGGATATCTAGTAGAGGTTACATCCTAACTTCAGTCTGGCTTTTGAAATTGTCTTCCATGATATTAAGGAAAATCCAGGAAATGTGAATGAAACGAAGGCCAACCGGTACAGTGCAAATGAGCTGAAATGATAAAAAGAGCATTAATAGACACCTGGATAAATATAATATGCGGGGGAAGAATCAACATAGGTTGTGTTGCAAGGCAAGACCCATCTCACAAACCTATTAATAATCTCGTGAAGCGTTCAACAAGCATGTGAACAGGGATGATCCAACTGATACTGTCCATTTGGGGATCTTTGTAAATGTCTCCTACCTAAACCTTTTAAAAAGAAAAACAGGCATGGCTTAAGAGGGTATAGATAAATACCAAAGATAAGAAACACAGCTGAAGTTGTAAGTTCTTATGATGGAAAACTGTCACCAATGGAGTTCCACAGCCACCTCGACTATATTCATAAGTGACCTGGGAAAGGAAGGTTGTCAATAAAGATATCAACTTGCTTGTAACATTATGCTATGCTAGAGTCAGTAGTAAAGAACACCAGGAAGATCTTGGCAATCAGCTAATGAAATGGGAAATTAATTTAGCTTAGATAAACATAAAGCAATAGGCCTAAGTTCTTTTCTAAACCCTAATTATGCAAAAAATGAACTCTGACACGATCATAAGCAGATTCTAACAGATAGTTCCATAAAAACCATCACCTAGAAGTCAAACAGTACAAAACCACAAAAAAGTATTAGCAATTACTTGGAGAAAACAGAGAACAAAGCAGGTAGTATCATCTACACCACAGTATAAATCCATGGTTCACCTGCATCTTGAAAGCTCTGTCCCTTTCTTGGCTCCCATCACAAGGAGGAGAAAGTTCCAAGGCAAGTGAACAAAGATGTTAAATTGTTTCCAAATGTGGAAATATTAAATAGATCAGGAGTCTTCAAAGTGGAAAAGACACGACAAAGATTTGCTGGTGGGATCTGAGAGGTTTACAAGTTTAGTACCAGCATGAAATAATGTAGGGACCTGTTGTTGTCCTGTCTTCCAGCACAAGAACCAAGAAACTAGAGGGAAACAGCCACTGTTTAAACCCAAAACAAAAACTTCATGCAATAACTGCTGGACCTGTAGGCATCCTTGATACCTAGTGAATGGATGAACTCAAAGGAAGACTAGATGAGTTCCATTAAAAAAAAGTCTCCGGAAGTTACTAGATAACATATCCAGTGGACAAAGTCTTTAAGATTAAATACTTAGAGGCTGGGAGAGTCTTTGGGAAACAGCAACATGTATAGTTGCACTGTTCTTGTATTCTTCCTTTGGCACTTGTCAGAGACAGGGATCAAACAAGGCTATATGGACTTTTGTCTGATTCCATATACTTCTGCTGGTCTTAGATTTTCAAGAACGTATTAGGAAAACATGGTGAACTTTGGTTAGAAAAGCATGACTATCACCTGCCCAGGGCAAAATGATGGGAGGTCTTCAATGAGACTCATTCTCTGCACAGGTATTTGTCAGGGTGCTGGTCTATATACTTTTTTTGAGACCTGAAGTAAGAAATATAGTGTATTCCCTGATTTGTCTATAATTTAGATTTTGTAGACAATGTAAAACTGGCAGGAGCTGTAAGTATGCCAGAAGATCAGATTAGGGCTTAAGATAATTTTGAGGAAGTGGATCTGATTTGAAACCTTCCTCCACCACACTAACAAAGAAAAGCAAGAAGTACTGTTCCTTTGTACAAATCAGAGAATCATTAAGGTGGAAAAGAACTCCAAGATCATCTGGTCCAGCTGTGCCCCCTCCACCAGTATTACCCATTAAACAATATCCCTGAATAGAATCATGGTACATACATCAGTACATGTCCACAAATAAACACAGGGTGCAAAAATGGTTAGAAACAACAATTCATGACAGCATATAATGGTTACAATAGAACAGAAATGAAATGAGTGAACAATGTTGTTACAAACATTGTGAACACCATAGTGGTATGAATAAACAGAAGAGCTGTCTGTAAAACACGTTAATTAATCTTTCTGCTGCGTTCCACTCTGGTGGAATGAATCTGACCTACTGAAGGTCTATTTATTGATGGTTCTTTAACAACAACAACAAATAATAATAGAAATACACACACGCAAAAAAAAAAACAACACAACAAAACATACAGAGAATTAGAAAACTCTTCCCTAAAACCTCTCCAAAAAGTTCAGGTTTGTCGTTAAAAATGACACAGAAGATAACATATAGGCTTTAAATATGCATAATTCTCTTAAAGAAAAAGAATAGAACATTGCCCATCATGCACAAAATAAGCTTTAGAAAACAACATTCACCACAGATGTACAGAAAAAGTCTCTATGGTAAGTAGAGAAGAAGAAACTGGTTGAAAAAATCTGGCAGGCTGTAGAACCTGCATCACCAAAATTTTATTTTATCTTATTTCTATTTAGTTTTTTAATTTATCCTCTCTTTAAAATGCTGGCTGGACAGACAATCCTATTGATCCTCTTGCAAGAAAAGGGAGCAGGATGGATGACTTTTGAACTCCCACTGACTTCACAATTATTCTTTTAGATTCCATCTCAATAAATAGCACAGACCTCCAACATAAATAGCAGAACAAACAGAAGCCTGTTCTGCAATTAAGGTTCTCTGTTTTGAAGGGGCAGATACAAAAAATGCAGGCAAACTAGCAGTGGAATCTCAAGGTTCTGAACGGAGAGAAAGCACAAATTCCTTCCAACTACAGCAGAAAACACATTTATAACATGAATCTCCAGCCACTGAAAACTCTTTATAGAAGACCACTTCCAGATAAGTAACAACCTAGAACTGCTATCAAGAATAAACAAAGCTATAAGCATGAAGAACCAGTCTTTAAAAACACAGGAAAAATGGTGATAAAATGCATAATTGCAAAAAGTCCATGACATTTAGGCTTTCTACAACAATTTCTCTAAATAAATAATAAAAAAAAGCAAAGACCCTCCCCAAACCAAACCAAGAGTAAATAAATGGCTTTTTCACCTAAGTAATAAAGAAGAAACCGAACATACCAAAGATATACAAAACCTAAATTAATTTTTTACTGCTCTCTTTGGAAAGCACAGTGCTGCTACTCACAGGTCAAGGACAGAATGGCTTGTGAACAGTGGCACAGAAACATTTTTTTTTCTTTCAAGAGAAAAAAAAAAAAAAAAGCTTTATGTTTTTAAGAGAGTTCACTAAATTTCCAGTTCAGGACTAAATTGGCATATGAAAATTATTTCAATACTACAAAGTTTTACATTAATTGTGACAAATCAATACACTGTGCTGAAGTTGAACCGCCCAAGAGAAGAGACGGTCCTGGCAGAGTTCTAACAATTCCTTGAGAACTGCTCTGGAAATTAAGTTTATGTAACTTTCTCCAACTAGGGGTGAGGGTCCAGGGAACATTTTCTGATTAAGGCAGAAGGTGGGAAATCATGAGAATGCAGAAGCCATCATACTGTTTTTCAGAAATAATTCATTAACATTGAAGTCTAAAATTATAAATGAGATTAAGTGGTCCAAAATGAATGAAACCAAGATAATGAAAGTAAAAACAAAATAATAATAAAAAAGCCCTAAACCTGAGATACAAACTTCTGATTCAGAAATCACAGGAGGAAAAAAAAACCTCAGATCTCAAGATTTCTTTCATCACATAACTACAAGTTAATGATATAATGCAGCTATGAACTATGAGCTATATGTGACTCAAGAGAGCAACACAAGAGTTACTTCCAGCAAATGTACAGGTGCAGTGTATGAGACAGTGGATAGATGCCATCCAGAATACCACGCTCTTTCTAGTTCCTCATGTTCAAAAATGAATTCAACCTAGAAAAGTCTAGAGGTATTAGCAGGAAGGATCATACAACAGAGACCAACTCCTACTACAGAAAGCTGTAAGTGTCTTAATTTAAAATAAAATAGATATGTCACCACTGTTTCTAAAAACACAGTGGAGAACATCAGGGAGGGGAAATAAACATTTAGTAAATGAACATAAACTAGCCAAACAAGTTAGAATGGGAAAAATATAGTGAGTTTTCAGTCATCATCAGATGAGGCTCTGAAACATATAGTAAACAACAATGAAAGGTGAAGAACCACCCACAGGTTTCAAAATAAAGTGCCAAAAACTTGTAACCTCTGTGAGATGTGATGGTCTGCAGTAGCAGGGGATTGAATATGATCACCCTTGAAACCACTTCTATTTTTATATCCTTATATTAGACAGGAGATCTACACACAAAGACATCCAGCTTCAGCTAGTATTAGATACCACTATTTGACATCCCTTCAGTACATCTACAAAGTTATATTAGACTGAGATGACCATACAGGGTGACCTTCCTTGCATGTACAAAACCATTCTGAAGTGCGAGCATCAGATTGAGTTCGCTGTCTTGAGAGGGATTAAGAAAGGAAATGAGGAACTCTAAAAGAAGAAACTTAAACATAACAGGCCAAAAACAGACTGCTGGCTTATTTGAGCATTTTCTTAGCTTTTTTTTTTTTTTTTTTTTTTTTTTTAACAGCTATGTTGGTTTTCATATAAAGCTTTTCAAAATAACAACATTTAGGAAGACTGATTCTTATCTCTTTCCACCACCCAGCAACTTAGCTGGTGATACAGGTCAGTGCTGGGGAAAGACTTCTACAGCAGAACAGCCATCAGATCAGCAGTCTACAGAGGTAGCGCTTTTTGTTCACCGGCACCACCAAGAGCACAATGGAAGTGCTCTCTGTGAACAACGCACAAAGGTGGGCTCCACATTCAGTTTTATTCAGAACGCCCCATAAACCATGTATTAGCCCACAATCAGAAATATTCCTGTCAGCTTGAGAATCATTTAGCTGCACAAAAACCATAAATACATTATAGCTTGGAGATGGTAAATATTCCAAATATTATGGTAATTGGAAGATGACAAGACGAAAATAAGTCTTCCTAACATTATATTAATTTGTGGTTTTAGCAGAGCTTTGTAGACAATTACCTTTGCTGCTTTCTTGTGACATCATATTCTCCTCAGTAAAAAGGGTCTCTCAAACATTAAGTCAAATATGTGTTAACTGGTTTCTTTTGGATATTGCATGAATATGTTTTAATTAATCTATTTACTGAAGTTGACATGTCCTTCCAACTTTGTGCAAAGAGATTTCTCTAATGGCATAATATGTAGGAAAAGCACTTTTTCCAAAGCACAATTGCTTCAAAAGAACAAAGGAGACATAATCTTAAATCTGTTATTCCAACATAACACATTCCTCAATTCCCACCATCCTACTTTCTTCTGTTTTCTCTTCTACATTACAGGATAATTTGAAGAGTACAACTGTATAGTTCGCGTTTCTAGAATGCAAGTTGCTATTAAGCTATAGTTAATTAATTAAAAATCTAAACTTACCTTTATCCTCCTCAGTAATCACTTTATCCATTGCATACTCCACATCAAAGATGTACCGGTAAAAGCACAGCTGAGTGTACAGGGCCTTATCAGAATACTGTAATACAAAAAGGTAGTAATTAAAAACCCAACTGAAAAGTGTGTCGCTTGCACTTATTTCTATGCCTGCTATCAAAAGCTGATTCTTTCTGTACTTTTCTAACAGATTATACGTTCTGTTCACGTAATATTTTGTACTATTATTACTATTATGCCAAATCTCTTTATTATGTCTCTGTACACTTTTTCCTCACAATTTAAATCATTTATATAAATCATACTAAACTTATCCATTCTTATAGACACATAAATCACATTTATCTAGTCTATTCTATTTTGGGACAAAAATAAGAGTCATAAGAAGGATGGGACAAACAAATAACTTTGGTACTTTAGTATATTGCACAATGCAATGATCTCAAAAAAGAAAAAGAATTAACATGTATTTTTGATGAATACAGGTGTTTGGCTATATTCCCTCCCCAGACACACACACAGCTGTGGTTACATAAATTGTGAACATTCAAATAAGAACAGGTGCATATGTACCTTTACAGCTATGTCATCACCTTACTCTCTCTACACATCTGTGAAGGGCTACTGCATGTTAGCAATCACACGTTTAGATCACAAATCTGCAGGTGTGTACATGTGGAATATCACATTCAATTAAATGCTCTGAATGTCAGCGATGTCGAGCCTCTGTGCTATTCCTCTAGTTCAAAAGTACATGCCTCTGTGCCTTCATGTCACCACTGCCATTCTGTGCATTAGAAGATTGCTCAAATAGACATGAGATTCACCTTACCCATGCTACAACTAAGCCCTTTCAAGTTAATTGTCTTGAACTCTTGTCCAATAAAACCATGTCCCAGTCCCTGCTGTTTAAGATACTGGGGCTGAAATATTGACCAACAATGGTTTGAAGACTTGTGCCTTACAAACGTCTTGATCAAGAACAAAATAACCATAACTGCACCAAATGTGGAAGTAGCGTCCATTTTAATACATTTAGTATATATGTAGAGATGAAATCTTGGGGATTTTCTTGATGATTCTTGATGAGCTATGAAGCCAACAAAGAATGTCATTGGGCCAATGTTAAATTGACACTCAGTATGCTACAAGGAACACGAGACTGAAAATGCAAAGGAAGAGCAACTGGTAAACTATTTCTGCTTATTGGAATTCTGCTTTCATTTAGCTTTTTACATTTCTACCCAACCAAGCCAAGTTTTATTACTTCAGCTAATTTTACACTTCTACTGACAGGTTATAAAGTATCTATAACTATTAAGCAACTCACATGGAGACATTTGACAACCATTACTACTGCTTAGTTATTTTTTTTTATATATTTTAACATTATACTTTTTTCCACTTCATGTAAACCTATTTTAAAAAAAGACACACAGAAGCTTATTTTATTCCTTATTAGCTATTCTACGATATGCATCATCATTATACTATTATACACCAGTTATTTTTAGTAAATCCTGATTACTGCTTCCTGAAGAAGAAAAAAGGAGGACGACAGCGATTAAGTTATTTGTTTAGTTTTTTAGATTCAGCTGTAATTGCTGGTACACATCTCCCTGACTGCACACATGAAGCAGGTTGAATAGAACACTGAAATTACCTCCTTCATAATAGTTTGTTTTGATAATGTATTGTGTGTCGAGATGATGAGAAACAGTTGCTGTCAATTTGATTAGCCATTATATTTTTATGTTAATTGCCATTATTGGGTCCATTCTGTTTAGTGTCACCATAGAAGCCATACAATGTTAGCATAAATAACAAATTGGAGTAAATTAGGAAGATATATTTTTGCCAATTCATTTTAATTGCCCCTCAGTCCTTCCGTCGGTTAACGCAGCTGTTGACCCATAATAAGCGCTAGGTCAATATAGCTGCTTGTCAATTCAGAAATGCAAAGTGCTGTGTTGCTGGTAATGGATATACAACAACCTTTGCCAGCCAACTGAAGCAAACGAATGACAACCCACATGAAAGAATAAAGCATCAGCTATAGAGTTTAGTGACCTGATATTAGTAGGCAGGCTAATTGAAAGTCACTGCTTAAATGGATAAAGAAAATACAAAACTCAGGATGTAAAAATTTACACTCGCACACATAAGTATACACACACATATACATACACAAACTTTTTTTTTCTTTTTTATTTATTTTTAATGATAATGTGCTAATACCTCCTTCCCTTTAGCTTCCTGCCACATTTTACAATTAATCATCTGGTGGAAAACAAATGGTTTTGAAGACTTCCATGCGACTACAAGGATTACAGTGTACTTGTGAAACTAAGGAACAGGTACCTTGAATGTAAAAGGACAGTAAGAATGACTTGTATCATCACTCCATACACTTCATGTTCTGATAACCTGTACGCTAAAAAAGAAAAAAAAAAAGGAAAACCCTAACCCTAGAACTTCAAACCCAAGTTATCTTTTACGCTTAATGGTGAATTTTTGTGCAAAGAAAACTTGACAGCCCTTAAGCTACCATAAGATCTAAAAGATCTTCCGCTAAATTCATATCATTTATGTATTCTTTCTTACCACAGAAGACTGAACAGTGAGTACAGGAAAATAAGAATCTATTTTGAAATTCCTGTTTGTTCCATGATGTTTGATTTTTTGATTTCATTAAGAACTGACTGTAGCGGAGAAGTCTGTCTTTTTGACAGCTTGCATTCATGGAAAGAACACTCTGTACCAAAGCAACCAAGCAACTTTTTCTTGTTGTTGTTGCATTTAGAACAGCAGTAAACAGATAGAGGAACCAAAGATATATAGTTTGCAATCACCACAGTTATTCACTCCTTTGACAGAAAAATTAAGCTTGTAATAGAAAAGTAACAGATGATGAAAAAAATAATTGTGCTTGGCCAACAAATATTCATCTGAAGAAGTCTAGGTTTGATATAATTGCAGAACTGTATCCTGTAGCGTCAGGAGGCCAACTGCAAATCCCCAACCTGCCTTCCCAGGACAAATACAAGATCACACAGATTACCTAGTAGGAAAACAACAATATCTTCTTAACAGAACTGGTGAATTACAAACATCAGAAAAGCAAATTTTCCCATGAATAAGCATAAAAATAAGGTACAAAATGCTCAGTCATAAAAAAAAAAAAAACAAAACGATCTCGCTCAGTTGACACAGGCACCAGGAAATGCTCAGTAGGGCACGCATTAGGAAAGGAGGCTTCACAGCTGCAACGCATTTGTATTTCTGGAGTTCTGCAAGGTCAGCTGTGCCTCCATACATGTTCAAATTCACCCTGGCTTGACAGTAATGAATAGCTTAGTATTTATTCTGTATCTGCTGATGTCTGAACAAGATACTGGACTAAAAGGTAGAACTGTTGCATCTTCTGTCTCACAAGCCCCTAAATATTCAGCTCCAGAGCAAGGCCACCTCAAGTACTTGCCTACGTCTCCTGAGGCCAGAATTCAAGTGGTGAATAGTCCCAACTCCCTCGTTCCATAGTGGAGCAATCAGAAAGTAGGGGATTTTTCCAGACACTGGTTTACAGCTCTTCCAGCAAGAACAGAGAATCAAACTTGTTTTTTCTTAATTTTGCAGGCAAAGGGTGAGAAAATTGCCATTGCTCACCCTTGCTCCTCTCTTTTGGAAATGCCAAAGCTTACTCAGCTCTCTGAAAGTAAGTGACCCTAATGGACTGAATTGTCGGTGAGCATCCTTCCCACCCTGCATACAGTGCGTGAGAAGAACTTACGCTGCACTGCCTCTTGCCAGGACTTCCCTCACGGCAGCAAAGTTGCTGGCAGCTGTGTATAGATATAGGAGTGGAACTTACAAGGCCCCCCCCTCAGTACTGGCTGCTTGAGATTACATCACAAGGAACTTCAGCTGAGGTGCCTCATTCTACTCCCCCCTGGTAACAGGAGCCTGAGAGGCTACCATATGGCTTTTACAAGTCCCTTCAGTAACCGAGGGCAGCATGGTGACCTAGAGAATCCAGACAAGAAAGGTCTGAGGAAAGGAACAAGGGACAATAAACCCAAAAAGAAGTTGACAGAAATTCATAACAGCAAAGAGCAGAAGACCGAGCTAACAACTCTAGTTGTGGTGTTTCATTTACCTAGTACAGTGCTGCTCTAGTAACCACATCCTAAACAGCATGGGAAGTTCCAGATCTGGAAGCGTGCGTTTGAGCAGTCCAGAAAACCAAATGCCACTACTTCAACTCATTTTCTTTGAAAAAAGGCTGCCCAGGGAGGTTGTGGAGTCTCCTTCTCTGGAGATATTCAAGGCCCATCTGGACACCTACCTGGGCAGCCTGCTCTAAGGAACCTGCTTTGGCAGGGGGGTTGGACCTGATGATCTCCTGAGGTCCCTTCCAACCCCTAGAGTTCTGTGATTGTGAATTCCTGTATTAATCAGAGAAAGCAGTGATGCTCAATGCCTTTTAGATGACTCGCTCTTTTAAAGCAAGCATAAGTCTTTAATTCACTTTTTGGTATCTCCCACATTTCCATACTTCTCCATAATCCCACCATACTCATGACCCTCTACATTTTTTCTGCATTCCTTTTTTCCTGCCCTTTTCTTTCCTCTGCACCTGGCTCACCCTTGGCCCTGCAAGCCCTCCCTGTCCTGTTGTTACTTCGCGCCCTCACCTTGCTGTTTTCAGTTGTGTTACCTATGGCTTTTAAGGATGATGAAGGCAACAAGAAATAAATAAATAAAAAATCCCCACCTCCTAGCTTGCTAACTCTACTAGATTGCTTTGCAAAGGAGATAATTTCTACAGGCTGCAGAAGTTATTTGTATTACTTCAATTAATTATAATACAAAACAGTGGCACCACTTCATTAATCAGCTGCTTGAGAGAGTTACTTTTGTGAGAAGTCTTTTTGGTAATTTGATTAGAAAGAGCAGCGGCTCTTGCTAGTACGATATGATTCAGTATGTCCAACAAACAAACCATTTAGGGCTAGCTCTTAATACTTTTAAAACAGGAAAGAAAGCAAAAGGAATAGAAAAGAAGCGACCTGGCAGAAAATTGTCTCAGAGACTTTCTAGGCTTGCATGCAGCGGAGCGAGGCATACAGGAAATACTTCAGTGCCTTGAGAGGCATTTCCTCCCCTCCCCCCTTAGAAAGATGCAGTAATTAAAACCTAATTATTATCTTCATTTTAAACAAAACCTAAAGTGAATACCAATTAATAACAACATACTAATGAGCATCTGCTGTGATGAAATTGAATATGAATGTGCTGCAAATTTCGGGTAATTTATTTTTTCGGGGAAGTGCCACTGGTCTCAATCTACTGCTGGAAGATTGTATAGACTGTACACATTTTCCATCGTCTCCCTTATGTGCAGCAATTTCTATTTTTGAAAAGAGGGCACTGCTTAGCACTGTGGATTTATGCATCCAAATGCTACTCATGCCATGGTGATTTCAAGGCAATAAAGTGAAGCTTGAGACCACATTTTACCCAACCCGCATGTTTTCTTGGAAGAACAGGCCGGCAGCATCACACCAAGCCGGTGCAGCCCCCGGTCCCTACCAGCATCTGGTGGTAGAGGCACCTTTACAAAAAGGCCCCATGAAGTATGAGTTAAAGCAGCTCCAAATACTCACCACGTGCTTACCCCTCACCCCATGCTAGTGCTGACATCTACTGAAGTTTCACTTTTTCATACATCCCAAAAACATAGGCAAAATATAGCGTTGGTCTGTGTTGAATAGGTCAAATTAAACCGTGCACCTAGAATAACTATATTGTGTGAAATAAATGTATATCGAAATTGCTAAGCTCTAGCATGCAGTTATTTGAAAATGTACTCAGTTCCATTAATTAGCAAACACACTAGAAGTAACTACAACATGGCCTGAAGAAAGATCCGTTTTTTAACTGAAAAGAACCACAGTTTATTCTATCATAATAGTGAAATTTGTTCTTGGGCTCTGCCTTGCATCCAGTACTTAAGCTCATCTGAGTAGCCCAAAGAGACCTGGCCATGCGAACACAAGTCTTGACTAATAGGAGATCACTTGCCTCAAATACCCTCAGTATACAGATTTCCTTCTGAAGTGTTCTTTAGTCTAAAATTATCAGCATTGAGATGCTTATGACTAATTTTTTATATTACAGATACTTCATACAATTATACAAAGGCGACAAGCACATAAAACTTATGACCAAGTCTCCAACAAAACCAGAAACACTATCTGCTCTGAAGTACCTTTTTTCTAAGAACATTATAACAGTAATCAGTGACTGATTGCAGACATTAGCTCTAAAGATTTTACATACATGTGCATACACGTGTACATACATACACATCTATGCACTGCACGTATTCACGTCTAATCCTACATCTGAACACAGACCATACTTTTGTGAAAATACAATAGCAAACATATATCAGAATGTGTTTTTTTTTTAAAAAAGAGTATTCTAAAAAAAATAAATACCGTTCAAAAGTCTCAGAAAAGTCCAGAAAACTAAATAATGAAATGAATATAAAGATGCTTTTTATGCAGAATGACAAATATGATCACATGAGGTGAGTAACTTCCAATGTAGTCAAGGTGGTCCCTTTGGCCAGTTCATCCCTGCTAAACAAAGCAGTAAGCTCAAATGCTTAACTGTTACTGTCCATGCTACTAGATTTTCAACATTTGCTGATTCAGTTTTGGACTATGACAAGCGAAGCTATGACAGCAACGGGTCAGATACATGCCCAGACCAGTCATGCTGGCAGCATGGCTCCAACCGCACTGCAGGAGTCCCAGGCTCTGCCCCAGCAGACCGAACCCACAGGTGTCTCTGCATAGTGGGCATGCAACACACCTCCAGCCTCAAGCTGCTGCCCAGCCTCTGAACCTATGAGATATACACAATAATTATTTTATCTTGCGAGCTTATGGTAGCTCAGATGACAGAAGAGAACCCAGGCCAACCACTGTCATATACATAAGTATCTGTAACCTCAGGTCTCTGGTTGGAAGACACTCCGTGCTGGTACTTGACACCAGGGCAATATGGGAAAAAGGTACAAGACTTGGTTTTGTCCAAACAATGGAAGACTTTGCATTCTAAGTCAGAAGAAGGAAACCTTAAAAAAATTAAATATCTGCAAGGTAACTCGCAGATGTGGTGAGGCTGCAGAGTTCTCCTTCTGAAAGTAGCATTATTACATAACCGAGGCATTTGCAGGCTAGCCAGTCTGAAGCGTGAAGATTCATCCTACACTGATATTCTTCTGGATGGGGATCATACGAAAAATGAGCTTTACTGGACAGTCGATGAAAGAGACACATCACTCTGGAACCAGACTCTCCCAGCAGCACGCACAAACAGAAATACAAAACTGCATCTACACGGATGCACTAAAAGTTACTCCAGAGAAGCGCCAGCATGATCCCCAAATCAACTGTATTTCAAGAGCCTCTGATCAAGAGTATTTGCTCACTTAAAATAGCGTGCTGCTTCAAATAAGAAGCATATTATATTAATACGCTCTTCTAAAACTCATCCTCCACTTGATGTACAGGACAAAACTAAAAAGAAAAAAATCCCTGTTTACATTTTTAAGACTAAAACAAGCACTTCCAAAGTCACTAATTTCCGGATTTCTGGAATTACCTGACCCCTAACAACCTGGGGTGGACAGTAAGAAGTAGGTAACAGAAAAGGCTTGGGGGAAACACATTAAATTGAAGGCCACCTCTGTACAGCAAAGTTGTCACTGCTCTGGAGACAGAAGTACCAGGGCCAAGTATTCACCATCAACCTCAAGTATTGAAGAAGCTAGAGCAGAGCCAGAGCTCTGTCTTGTTCTAGAGAACTGGCTGATCTACTCGTTGAGTGAGGAGCACTCAGCAGTTAACTAACTGTAGGTCATTTGCTTACTTGAAACAGAGGAAAAATAAGCACACACACGGCAACTCTCATTACTGCATAAAATTCTTTTACCTTTCAAGTCATTTCATGTATTACTATACAAAATTCCAAAATCTTTTTTTGTTTGTTTCCCAACAAACAAGAGATGAACCACAAATTTCCAGGAAACTTACCCTATAAGAAGTATTCCTACAACTGAACAAATCAAATAATTAGGACTATGCAGCTGAAACCTGCATAGTTTGAAAAACCTCTACCTTTGCTCATGAAGGACTCACGAAGCAAGCAACTCATACATTATTTTTCAGGACCCTCATTTCTCATAGCTGGAAACCAAATAAACCAAATGGGGACCAACCAAGAAGATTATCTGAGACTACCTTACTAGGGATAAATTATTCCTGCAGTTGATGACATCTAATGTCATTAACTCATGTATACAGAGACAATGGAAGGCCTTTGAGCTTCATGCAGTGATGAGACCAACTGTGAGCTCACACAGATTCATACTGCAGTACAAATACACTGAGATGTCTTGAGTACCGATCCCCCAACCCCAATTACCTTGCAGTAATATGGAGCTGATAGTTATTTTTTTCATTTCCTTGAGAAGTATTTGTGGAGTGCCCAGATACCACACCTCAACTATTTCTGGGGTGCAAGCTAGCTCATGGGGATAGATGGGGCCACCTGACCCTACAGTTCTACCTCTATCGTGAAACAAAACTTTGTTGAGGTTTCATTTTCCTATGGAATTATGAAAACCCCACAAAGCCAGCCTTTAATGCTGAAAGCATTGTGCTGAACAGTCATTATTCTCAGTCCTTTCTGTGAAACTTACCCTTTCTCAGTCCATACACAAGCACAAGCAATAAAAATTTTAAATATTTTAGGTGAAGGAAAGCCTGTGGCAGTAATACAAAAAATACACAGGAGCAGAAATATTAAGATTTTAATTCAGGCTATGAAAGGCTTAGATGCTACCTCTATGTTCACAATTCTAAAACCTTTTTTTTTTTTCCAGTCATGTTGAACGATATTCTGAAACTAATACAGCGAGTGCATATGCTATGTCTCAGGTTTAGATTAGAAGAGAAACCATCCTTCTTCACCATGATTGAGAAATACGAGGAATAATTTCTAAAGAGTGCATACAAGGTTTTGGATTCTACGTGCGGCTCTTTAACTTTAAAACTCCAGAATTCATCCCTAAATGAGAATGAGGAAGGGAAATGGGAAAAGAGCAGGGAAAGATTCTGCATGAGGTTGACCATCTACCAGCTGCAGTCCCATTTTATGGCGAAGAGAGACAAGCCACAACTAGAGGCTAGAATCTGCAGACGGGGTATAAAGCTGCTTTTTTATTGTTTCATGCAATCTGCTGATATGTTAAAAAATGGAGGTATGCTGCCGAGAATGAGCAAAAGGTTAGCCCTCATTATCTTATGTAAGGCACGTTTCAAGTCTATTGTCTAAGTCCAGTGTTCAGATGCAAGATGCTATGGATAACTGCAGAAAACTGATGATAGCACGAAGTCATGCTAGACTAGACCGCAAATCTAGACTGTAGTAGAGTTAAATTTGGAAGTATATTTTTGTTTAGATAAGTGATTTTAATCTAGCTCTGTATTTGCAACCTTGATTTTTATTTACTATTTTAGAAATAATATCTTGTCTCCCTGATTGATACACTTTCACAAACATTTGGCACTCATCAGCTATCCAGAAACACAAACTATAGAAGTGTAATCTGTATAGGCAACTTGGCTTGTACACATTTATTTAAATTATGATTCTGTTAAGAAACGGGTTACGTTGCATTTCTTTTCTCCAAAATAATTTACTAATATTTGTGAAAGGCTCTTTTTTTAACTGAATCTTGATTATCATTCAACAAGCACAAATACAGCATTTAAAAATCGTTTTATTAGTAAATAAACGGCACTATAAATAGGCTAGATACACAAGCAAATAAGCTTATCTAAATATGTTTTAGATGTAAAAGCACACATGTAAAAACAACAACAACAAAAAAATCACTTGCAGAGAGGGAACTGAGAATGCTGCTTTGGATTACCATACTCCTGTTTCTCAGAACTCAATGACTCTCAGGATTTATTCCCTCAATTCTAGGTTTTAGCAAGAGAGTAAAAAGTTTGAAAAGCTTGTTTTCCTCCCTGGGCTCCTAAATCCTCAATTTTTATAAACTATTCCTTGAGCTACTTAGATATCTGAAGCAAGGAACATGTCTGCTGCAGAGGACACAATTTTGTCTAAAGCAAATTTAGCATTTCGGTAACTTCTAAAGGAATTGGGCCAAATGTTTTCTCATAGATCTTGATTTTTCTTAAAAGTTAAGATAATAAGGAAACCAGGCTGATAGGAATACCTATATGAATATCAATATTCATCATGCACCTTGGAATATTTTGCAATTGGAAGATCAGAATTACTAGAGATTGACTGAAGTCCCCATCTCTATGTTGTCATCAACTTAAACTAGCAACTCCTGGAACTTCTCAAAGACTCTGCAAGATTCCTGCTTCAGCTGGAACAGCAGACAGACTTGCACCACAATTTAACTTATTTAACTTACTCTGCAGCCAAGATGTGCACGGGCGACTCCTCTGTTAAGCAAGATCTTTCTTCCTCTGTCAGACCAACTGTCCCCATAAGGTTATACTAGCATCTATCTGTACCACTGTATCTAATCATCAATGCAAGTCTTGATCTCATGTCTCTGAAAAGGCTCACAGACTACAGCAGAACAGCTCTCTACTAAATGCTAAAGAAATGTTGCATTATGCAGGTGGCAAAGAACATGAAAATATCTTTTCTGTAGGTGGCAATGATGTTTTAACGCAAGCGTTAAGAACAGCTGTGTACAAAGGCACATCTCAATGACTTATACAGCAACTTCATCCATTACCAAGGGTTTAAATCAATGGTAGCACTTTAGGTACCAGACACAACTCCAGCAGCCTGTTATGCTGCCATCTGCTCCTTCCACAAGGAAGTCAATATTGTGCAGAATTTATCCCAATATGCTTCCCTACGCCTCTCTCTGGGCAAAACATACCTTATTTTCAATCTCCCTCTTCACAACTGGGAGGGGATTCTTCAGCACTGAAAGTGTCATTGGCAATGTACACACTTAATTTTGATGTATTTTATTTTTTAATGCTATCTTCTCCAGTCTAATCTACCAATCTAATAGCATTCTTAATGACCCAGGTTTAACCAGCCGATGCATGTTTCAAACTGATTGCTATTGATGTCAATTTTGTAGACTGCTTTAAAAAAACAAGCACAGAGCTTCTATCCTCCATCCTTCAGTTCACAAGTCGAAACAGGAAGACAGATACAAACCCTGAGATTATCCTGAAAAAGAGGAGTTGGGTCACCTCAGAACAGGCAAAGATTCAGCCCTTTAGGCTTTGACTCTGTTGGCTGCTCTAATGACACCATCAGTGTGCATACGTACATTCAAGGAGAAAAAATGTAGGCTACCTCCCCCCCCCAAGGGTGACTTTTCTTTCAAGGGGTGATGAATAAAGTTAAAAAAAGAAAAAGTATACAACAGTCTGAAGCATTGTTCTGAACACTCCCATAAGCTTCAAAATTATTTGAAGTTCTGTCTGAGCTACTGAAGCAACTTAGTAACACATCCAATTAAAAACTGCAATAATTATGAAGTGAATGGTACAAACTGCCTAATAGTTTTCATGGGACACTCCAAAACACATGACTTAACTGAAATGAATTTAATAGTTGCAATACAGGCAGCTCTGTAGCTCATTAATAATCAAAATCCAGACTCCTTTTATTGTCATATTTATTCTTTCTAGTGTAGATGTGAGGGACTGTGCTATCTTCTACAGATGCTTCCCACATAGCACAGTCTAAAAAATTTAAAGAAAAGCAGAAATGCCCATCATCACAATTTACTGTAACTAGACCCCCGTAATACGAGCAGTAGAACTTTCCTTATGTAGTTCATTGATGTTAATGAGTCCGTGTGTAATAATTGCAGCTCTGGAAATTATCAACTGGCCACTTGACATGGGGTGGAGTTGGCATGGAACAGTGAAACTACCATTTTTCCAGTTTCCTTACTTATTATTTGCATGACGTCTCCTTGTTTTTAACAAGTGCAAGGGTTCCAAGCTTATTATTACTAGCAGAGTCATCATCACAGAAATGAAGCTACCAGGCTACTATGAAAATTCTTCTTTGCACTGTCAGTTAACCGAGCCACAGATATTTACATGAAAGCTCTCCCCCCCCCCCACAAATTTTACATGAAACATATGAAGAAAGGATATCTCCAAGCAAATGAAAACTGTTTATCTGCATATTGGTTAAAAAAAAAAAAAAAAAAAAAAAGCATTTGCATTGCTTGTATTTTAAAAAATACAGATATCCTTAATCATCTTCAGTGGGTTAAATCAATGTTTCCACACTGAAGGAGACTGGTGACAAACAATAGCTGGTAATAACCAATCTCTCTAATGGATAACCCTCTCAAAGTGATTATTTTTACTTGAAGCTGAAAGAGAAGTTGGTTTAAATAAAAATCACAGGTTTCTTGTGCCTGGAAAAAAGGTATCAGGTGTCGAACTGTGGAAATAACCTATGCAGTAATTAGTTTTGATTGAAAGAGCTCCAGTTACAGAGTCAGAATACACATTGCTGGCATTTTCATTGTGAAGAACATTCTGTTGGAAGTTATGGCTGTGTTGGAAAAAACAGAAACCCTATATGCCAACAATTTGGCTGAACCCAGGTTAACAGTGAGAAAGGCTCACTCACACTCACAACAGTGACAAGAAGTGATCTTCCCATGGTAGCATTATTTAACAGAAAATGAATTGTTATTTAAGCGCTAGACAAGGCCAGAGATAACTTGGGTTCCACCTCTATCACTGTATAACTGTGTAACTTCAGGAGAATCTCTAGGCTTTCTGGTAACTTCAGCTCCCCTGTCACCTGAAAACATTTCGGGTGTTAATAAAAAAATAATAATAATAATAAAGTGACTAAAGTAATAAATAAATATGTGACTAATAAATAAATAAGTAATAAATAAATAGTGACTAAAGTAATAAATAATAAATAAAAATAATAAGAGACTAAAGTAGTGAGGTATTAGATACTCTAGCACCATCTCTGTCTCTCTAGATGTTGTATATACAAGTGTCCTAGAGATTAGACCCTTCTCTCAGGGGCTAAAATGTTTTTTTGCTTTGGACCTACATGTCTACTCCAGCAGAACTATCTGATTGTGCTAGGATTTTTGAGTGTTCACGTTGAGCATTGACAATCAACATGTGAAGAAATTATAAATTTAACCTTTCAAACTTCACAACAAACTCGTGAAAATAATGCAGACGTACAACTGCATGTTTCTTCTTTGCCCTGTCACCAAACGGCTAAATCAGGCCAGGTATTTCTTTAAAATTAATTATGATATCTTACTAAATAAAAATGATATTTACAATAAATAAATAAATAAATTGAAGAGAGAAAGAAATTTGTGAGGTTCCAAACTGGCAAGGCAAGAGATCTTGTGATAACAGGTCTTCCAAACAGAAATCTGTATGAAGCTCGTAAGCAGTGCCTAAGAAAAATCATACGCCTAAGAAAAATCATACACCTACTCTGGTACATTTCTGAGTAAATTCTGTAGAGTATACTGAAGAGGAATGTGGTGTATTTATTAATAACACAAATACCTCCAAGTGCAAGGGGTATTTTGTCTCAAGGACAAAATAAAAGCAGCTGGTTGTGACAGGAAGACATGGAAC
Source organism: Anas platyrhynchos (assembly GCF_047663525.1). Taxonomy (NCBI): domain Eukaryota; kingdom Metazoa; phylum Chordata; class Aves; order Anseriformes; family Anatidae; genus Anas; species Anas platyrhynchos. The sequence goes on along the minus strand of NC_092587.1, from coordinate 116,888,149 downwards.
ACCTTTGTGGAAAGCCTTCCTTAACAGCGAACTGTTATTTCATTGCCATTTTGTTCATTCCACGGTTTTAATAAGCTCAATTTTTCGAGTTTTCTCATTTTTGTCTTAGAGCAGCAATCAAATGATTTATAACTAGTAGCTTTTCGTTATAAAGATACTTCTTTTATGACAGCATCCAAATTTTTTCTGAGAAATTCTATGTATCTGATACTAAATCAAATCGGATGCCTCATATATTAGACTAGGTGCTCCTAAAGGGAAGTTAAAATTTATAGCCATCAATATTGACTTTTGTTGTTCTGAACTTGAGATGCTTTAATTAGAAGTATCATGATACACGACAAACCTAGAAGTTCTTCTTACCAGAAATAAATAGTTTTGAGAGTTAAGAAGCATTACCAGAAACATCTATCTGCTTTCTAGTGATCAGGCAGAACATAAGGGTACTGCAGTATATCCTAAAGCTACTCAAACCTTCCAGCTGTGCACTCACAGATAGGTTTCAGAGGTGGGAATCCATTTGTGAGATCAATCAGAAAAGAAAAGAACCTGAGTATGAAAAAGCAAGGAGCTTCTTCACAAGACTTCTTCCTGTCTCCCATACGTTTGTGATTACAGCTTTAGCAGTCATAAGAAGACAACATGTAACAAGAACAAAGAGGGGAAGAAAATTCCTGAAACAGGACAAAAAATTCAGAACCCCATCAGCTATAGGTAGTGACAACTGAATTTGAGTTTCAAGCCGGATGGCTTCTGATCATGGTGCAATACTTGTAAAAAATTTGATCAAACTGGACAATACAGATAAAACTGTGGTATTGCTCTCAAAAATAAAAGTTTCCATTCAAACAGGCAAACTTCGTCAGACATAAGACTCCTAACAGAAAGATCTGAAGTCTACTAAAATTCTAGTCATAAAACTATAGGTTTTAGCAATGTTAGTGTTAGAATAAATATCACCACCTTTTACCTATGCACATATATAAAGTAGCCCAATCATAACAGAATGCATGTTATTTTTACTAATAACACAGAATTTAATAAGGAAGACTCTTCACTTACCTCTTCTACACAACTCTGCTAACTCAAATTTTCCCCTCTGCCTGAGGAACCATGCTATTTTTCAACAGATACCAAACAGACCCATCCTGAAACTTCACAACGGTGTTCTATTTAGTCACTTCCTGAATCCACAACTTTAGGTGCCAGTCAAATCTACTTTTATTCTTGATTCATGAGGTAGAGAAAAAAGCCAGGTTTCAATAACCAACAAAAACAGACAAGCAGGCTGCCTCTTGTTACAAAGCTTTGAGAAATTCAGAACTGACCCAGCCAAAATAAAGCTGTTAGTTGGCATAATGCTGACTCTCCTTGGAGCTTCTTCCAAACACATATCAGTTTGTGGGTTAATGCTGTGACAAGGACCCACAAGTGAACTTGTGTAACTGTCATCATAGGACTGCGGAAGAGAGCAAGCTCTGAATTACAGTGGATTGAAAGGTACTTGTAATCAGATTTCCCCAAATCTAACAAAATATAAGCATTTTGGCCATTTTATGCTAAAATGCATCTCCAACCTCTCATCCAGTTTTAAAAAAATGTGCCTCAGTAGACTGTAAAAAAAGGGTAAGAAGGTAAATATGATTTAGTGAACATAAATAATGAATAATTAGGACATTTCATTTGTAAGGTTAGTAAAACTGTATTTCTGGGATATATATGTATATGTAAGACAGAATACACAAAAAAAAATCTGAAATTTTGGACCAAAGAAAATTCTAAACATGCATACGATAATGTCAGTCATATAATCTTATGGTAAGTAAGGCTGGAGAAGGGGAAAAAAAAAAGATCTTATGCTTTAAAAAAAAATTTAAAAAGGGTAGATTAGATTAGATATTTGGAAGATATTCTTTACTCAGAGGGTGGTGAGGCCCTGGCACAGGCTGTCCAGAGAAGCTGTGGATGCCCCATCCCTGGAGATGGATGCCCCATCCCTGGAGGGCCAGGCTGGATGGGGCTTTGGGCAACCTGGTCTGGTGGGAGGTGTCCCTGCCCGTAGCAGGGGGTTGGAACTTGATGGGCTCTAAGGTCCCTTCCAACCCAAACCTTTCTATGAAAGTAGCATGCAGCACCCCAGTGCCCAAATTATAGGAAATAAAAAGATGAGCAATGAAGAGGACATTCCATTTGAGCATATGGTTGTGCAAAGCGGCTGCTCTCAGAAGATTTCATAACTCTATTTAGTCAAAGTAATATAAAAAATGTAGCTGTCAAAAGATTCTGGCCCAGAAAAATTTGGATTGACTAGTTAGTTACTGTTTTATACTCTTATAACTTCTTAAAAAAAAAAAAATCAATTTTAATACTTATTCTTAAATTGTATATAATAAGAAACCAACTCATTCCAGTTCTGCACAGCGGGGCAGCTGATTTCTACAGGTATAGCAACCCTTACACAGAGGTACGAGCTTGCTCATGTAGAGGCCAGGTCCACAGCACCCATCAAGGTAGTAAAAAGTGTGTCCGAATTAAAGGCTACCAAAGCAATTCTTCAGCAATACTACCATTCACCTTCTGCCCTCCACAAGGAAACTCTTCATGACTTTTCATCACCCTGATAAATCCAAGACTCTTTCTAATAAGGCTGCTTAAATGCCAGGAGCAATTCTGCCAAATACAACCCAGTTGGGAAAGTTTAGTATTCCTCTCATTTTTACAGATTTTACAAGAGATACTTTTTTCTTCATTACCTTTTCATTACAAAGTGATATCATTTATTCTCCAAATTTATACATACCCACACCATTTTATCTTCGCTCCACTGTATAAGTCTGCAATAGAAATTGTCTGTTGAAAACATGTCATCTTTAAGGCATTATTTCTTCATAAGGCTTCAAGATTATATTATCTACGTTATGTCATCATTAACTTTTTGTAATGTAATGCACTGGATGTACTCAGTCAAGAACTGTTAATTCTCTTGTAAGGTTTACATGAATACAAGGGAACATTACAACTTTTTTTTTTAATGGGAGATGGATTGGATTTTTTTAAAAAGATTTGTGTAGCCAATAATGAGAAACTATGTACATATAGTGCAGATAACCAGAGGAGCAGACAATTCATTTTTACCATAGCAATTTAAT